>NW_022992215.1:0-37730 GCF_902827175.1 Gymnodraco acuticeps | reverse complement strand
CTCTCTCTCTCTCTCTCTCTCTCTCTCTCTCTCTCTCTCTCTCTCTCTCTCTCTCTCTCTCTCTCTCTCTCTCTCTCTCTCTCTCACACCCACACAATGAAAGTACACTATTACCGTAATATTTACCTATCTTCAAATGGATCCTTGTTGTTGTTGCTGTATTCTCCAGGTTCTGATGCTCCATCTCCACTGCTGCTAGTGTTACAAGTCCGCTGTGCAGAGCTGGTAATCAGATAATAAGCCTGTTGAACAGGAGAAAAGAATGAAGCAGAGGGAAAGTTGCTGCCGTTTGTGTGGTTGTCCTAGCCAGAATTTATTAAACACATTAATATATTCACTTACAAATTATATACGTTCAATACTTCTCCTCAGTGAGGCCTGAAGCTAACTTGAGAATGTAAAAATAGTAAAATACATTTAGCCTATCAAAATAACTATGTCTGACATATTTCGTTTTCTAATCAAAAATGGACATAAATCCACATGCCATATTATAACTTTCATGAAGGATTAAAGCCTTTTTCATTTACAGTATATAATACAGTGATAACAGATAACACACACAACCCGACTGTACTCACTTTAACATGGCTGTTGTACAGGCACAATATTAGCGCTTTAGCAAAATCCTATGGAGAAATTGTATTGGTTTTTGTCGAAGGAACCGGAAATGGTAAAATGCTAACTTACTTCCGGGTTTTAGGATGCGTCACTGTGGCACTCTATACAGTAGCAGCGGAACGCCAAGTGAACATATTACTTAAGTAAAAGTAGCAATATTGCAATATTACATTTTAATAATTTCTCTCTCTTCATCATTAGGCACATTACATTTCTGTTCTATTTATTCTAAAAATGTCTTCTGAGATAAGTGTCTTCCGCTAATTGCTCGGTGACTAGCCAAAGTTGGCCAATGTAACATTCACATGCAGTGGTGTAAAGTAACTAAGTACATTTATTCAAGTACTGTACCTAAAAGTAGGGTAGGTAATTCACTTCAGAAACACTTTTTGTTATATTGTGAAGTACAAACAGCGTGACTTAGTAATCCTTCCCTCAGCAAAAATTCACTCAAATACCGCATTTAAAATCTGAAGAACTCAGTGTGCATCTAGACCGGGTGAGCACACTACTTATTGACTCAGCAATCACTGTAAGTTATATTCTTGTTTAAATAGACTTCTCGGTTTCATTTATTCTACTCTGTATAATTGTTCTGTAGTTATTGTAGCTGAAACTGCGCTTTTGTGAGATTTTAAATCTCAGATCTGCTCAACAGAACCTGTTACACAGGTCTCAGTGGGTCACTTCTTCTTCTTCTTCTTTAGTGTTTATTGGCGGTTGGCAAACCAACTTGTAGGTGCATTACCGCCACCAACTGGACTGGAGTGTGGACAAGAGACTATGCAGAAAACAATAAACAAAACAAACAAAACAAAGAACCAAAACTCTAGATTATTTTAAATGTATCAATTTCTCTTAGAAACGTAATAATCTCACAATACATATTGCCTGATGTTTTCCCTAACAGCCCTGATAGCGACAAGTCATGGAATGTTGCTTTCTTGAGTGTCTGGAAAAGCACACTTCTCTGAGTACTATATTTCCTGCAAAGCAGTAAAACATGCTCAACAGTTTCTGGCTGGCTGCAGTGTATACACTTTCCGGTTGGATGCTTTCCTATTATACTTAATGTATGATTGAGACCTGTATGACCTATTCTCATCCCAGAAATGACATTTTCCTCCCTTCTTTTAAACCACCTTCCTTCCATCCCCCACATACCTTTGAATTTTATAAAGATGTCTTCCTGTATCACTAAGGTCCCAATGTTCTTGCCATGTTGTTTGTGCATATTTCTGAATGAATGTTTGAACCTCCGCTTTGCTGAGTGGAACTTCTATGTCTATGTTCATACTTCTGAGTGTTTGTTTGGCCAGAATATCCACCTGTTCATTACCCTCCACACCAACATGAGCAGGAACCCAGATGAAACGAGTTGCTATGCCTTTGATTTGCATTTTATATCAAATTAGAAATATTTCATTTATGATGTCCATTCTAAATGAAGATCTCCCTGATCGTATACTTGATAATGCTGAAAAGCTGTCTGATGCAATTACACTGTTATGTATTTCTTTCTCCTCTATCCATTTCAATGCCAACAACTCTGTGGTGTATAATGACACATGCATGGTCTGTTACCCTTTTCTTTATATGTGTATTACTCACTGGGATATACACTGCTGCCCCTGCACGCCCTGTCTCTGGATCTTTGGAGCCATCTGTAAATATGATTGTTGAGTCTGAGTGATATCTTGCAAAATAATTATGGACTATGCGCCATACTGGTAGTTCTTTCTTTTCCTTTAACTCCTCTTGTATATTGAGGTCTACACTTGGCAATGGGAATAACCAGGGTGGAATGGAGGAGATTGGAACTGTGGGGCAATACTGTATTTGATTCAAACCTATACTTGCTGCTTTAACATCGCCAATCCATCCAAAACATTAGGACCTTCCATGTTAAATGTGACTCATTATGCTCCCAACAGTCTTTCAAAATACTTTTCGCAGGATGACTATCACTATGCCCCTGAAGGTTTACCCAGTATGCCAACATTAACTTCACTCTTCTTATCCTTAAAGGCATTTCTCCCCATTTCCACCTGTATTGCTGATACTGGAGATGTTTTAAAAACTCCACTACATATTCTCAGCGCCTGAGCTTGTAGGACATCCAGCTTTTTAAGGTTTGATTCTGCTGCTGCCATGAACGCTATACACCCATAATCGAATACAGGTCTCAATATATATTCAGAAGTGATGACCTACTCGCTCCCCACTCCTGTCCCGCCAAACACCGAAGTACATTGTTGACCTTTTTACATTTATTTTGAACTTTTCCTATCTGATTGCTCCATGTTAACTTTCCGTCAAACCAAACACCAAGAAATCGTATTGTATTAACCTGTTCAAGAGGTTGCTCATACCATTTTAACGATATAGGAGCAATGTTATGCCGTTTTGTAAAACAAATGACCTGCGTCTTAGCTACTGACAGTTTGAATCCCCATTTATTTGTCCATTTCTCCACTTCAACTATTGCAGCTTGTATTTTCTTTCCAACATGTGCTACATTGCGGCCTTTTGCCCACAAAGCCCCATCATCTGCATACAAAGATTTTCCCATACTTGGATGAACTTGATTAAAGATGTCATGTATCATTATATTGAACAGCAACGGACTACATACACTACCTTGCGGAGTACCATTTTCCATAGCATAAACACTTGAATATTCTGCACCTACTCTTACTTGTATTTTCCTGTCCAGTAAAAAATTCATAACCCAATTATATGCTTTACCACCAATTCCCAATGATTTGAACTTCATTAGTAGTCCTTCCTTCCAGAGCATGTCATAAGCCTTTTCAATATCAAAGAAGACTGCAATCACTACTTCCTTGTTGGTCTGTGCTTTCCTGATGTCTGATTCTAAGCACAATATAGAATCCATTGTATTCCGACCCCTACGGAACCCACTTTGATATGGGGACAACAGAGCTTTACTTTCTAAGATATATGTTAACCTTTCTGTAACCATTATTTCCATGATTTTGCATAAATGAGATGTCAGGGCAATAGGCCTGTAGCTAGATGGATCTGAAGGGTCTTTCCTTGGCTTTAGGATGGGCACTATTATCGCTTGTTTCCACTCTGAAGGAAGTTGGCCAGAATCCCACACCCTATTAAACAACCTTAACACAATGACTAGAGAGTTATCTGTCATGTGTTCCAACATTTTGTAACAAACACCATCTTTCCCAGGAGTGGTTTGACGAGCACTAATAATTGCTCTTCTCAACTCAAACATACTAAAATGCAGGTCCAACTGATCCCCTAACGCTTCTACTCTATCAAATATTATCGAGTTTTCCATGAGTGTATTATTTCTGCACTGCCTGGCTTCCTCTGTAAGGTTATCTGAACTATGAACTTTCCTAAATGTTTGAGCTAGAAGTTCCGCCTTTCCTAAGTTTGAGACAGCCATTTTGTCCCCTCTGCTCAAAACTGGCAACTCATAATTCCTTCGAATTCCCCCCATTCTCCTATTCATGCCCCAAACATCTGCAAGCTGTACTTCTCTTCCAATACTATTGCAATATTGCCTCCAAAAAGTGCGTTTTAGCGTTCTTATTGTTCTCCTCACTATAGCCTGGGCCCTTTTATCCTGATTCAAAGCTTCCTGAGAATGGAGTTTTTTGAGTTGCCTGAATGCTTTATTTCTGTCTTTAATGGATTTGATACATTCACCATTCCACCAGGGTACACTCTTGGTACGCCTAGCTCCTGCAATTTCCAGAATTGTTTCTTTAGCTGAATGAATGATAACCTTAACCAGCTCATCATTTCATTTATTTATATCATCATAATTTTCCTCTTGAAGTGTTTTACATCTATTCGTACTTACAACTTGGAAGGCATCCCAATTAGCCTTTCCCAATTTCCATCTAGGAATTTTCTTTTCCTTTTCAAACCTTATGTTGGTCCCAACTTTAATCATTACCGGATAATGATCGCTGCCCACTGTAGTATGCTTTACCACATTCCATGTACTTATACCTGCTATTGCACTAGATACAAATGTCAGATCGAGTACTGTTTCTATATTCTTCGTGCAATTATATCGTGTTCCTTCTCCAGTGTTAATGCACACTAGCCCGAGGTCATCTATAAATTCCTCAACTACTGCACCATTTGTATCTGTGCTACTGCTTCCCCATGGCGAGTTATGTGAATTAAAATCCCCACACCATATTACTTTGTCTTGCAGTGAACCCCCAGCATCCTCTACTACTACTCCTGAATACAAAGTACATTAGGTTTCTCTCCCAAGTTGTCAATATATTTGTTGAACTCTTGTCCATTTGCAATTAAACTTCTAGCATTACACTGCAGTACAATTACCATCAGGATGATCCAGTCCATGTCTGAGGTTGTTGGACGTCATCATTTAGGATATCTTTCACGTTTCCCCAGTGCATCCCTTTCACATCAAGGTACTTTTCAGCTGATTTGACAATTATTTTGATTCTTTCATTCCGGCTTTAGTCTGCGCTGAACAGTTGATCATCTCTGCCATAAACAGTACAAACTCTCTTTTACTCACTGTCAGAGTGTCCTCCTTCAACTTAACACAGTTGTGGACTTTTCCTGTTTCTTTGCTCTTATTGTTGTTTCCCAGTTTAACCTGCGCTCCTCCTGAAACTGTCTTCGCTGCCTCTGCATAGCTAACTCCCTGCGTCACCCTGACTCGCTGCACCTCTTCTGCTTTCTTGCTAACCTCACATCCCCGGTACGCTGAGCTATGCTCCCCTCCGCAATTGCAACATTTCAGCTTTGCCCCTTCTTCACATTTGCCGTATTCATGTTCTCCACCACATCTGCCACACCTTTGTTTTCCCTTGCACACTGCCGCCACATGTCCAAATCTCTGACATTTAAAACATCTTAGCGGTGGTGGAACATACGATCTCACATCATAACACATATATCCAATAAGTATCTTTTCCAGAAGCCTTTTTTCATCAAAGGTGATCAGAACCGAAAGACTATCTTCTTTAATCCCATTGCGGTTTGCTTTCATGCGTTTCACATCACTTATTTTTGCATTTGTTATATTCCCTTTCACATCATCAGCTGATATTCTGACGGGGATTCCTGTCACAACTCCCCAGACTAGCTTTGCCACTGAGCAGTGAACATTCCACTTTCTTTCCCTCCACGGCACTCATCTTTATTGCTCTCCCCTGTTGCTCTCTATCCCTACATTTGATCAACATTGATCCATTCCTCAATACTTTAGCACTCATTACCTCCCCGATGTCTTTACTGATGGATTTAGTTAACCGTATAGGGTTCCATCCACACGCCGAACGAAGCTCCCTCTTGCGCAAGTTTCACAACCACCATGAACTCCTGTTGCCTATTTCCGACTACTCTTTCTCTCCTTTCACCCTCAATATTGCTCTCATCCGAATTAGTATTTCCTCCCTTTTTACGTTTCTTTCTCCTCACTATATCCCATTTTCCATTTTCACAACTCCCGCCTGCTACGTCCATGTCTCCTAACTCGCTTCCTGTCTCGTCACTTCCCTCTGCCATCTCTCGTCCAGTCACAGTCCAGTGTTGCCACCGCCGTCTTCTCAGTGGGTCACTCGTCTCAACCCTGCATTACAATAGGCAGGAAGACTCTGCTGTCGCCCATCAGCTGAAGGGAGTTAACTAATTAGAGGGGCGTGGCCCCACAGCTGTGAGAACTCAGCAATCAGGTGTCCATTTTAGGTAGCTCTTTCCTGGAGCATCAACTTCAGACGAAGACTGACAAAGACATTGGAGTCCTACGGGAGTAAGACTGACAAAGACATTGGAGTCCTGCGGGAGTAAGACTGACAAAGACATTGGAGTCCTGCGGGAGTCACGAGGGAGGCAAAGAGGAGGCAAATCCTACTTTGATTGAGCTAAGTAGCTCTAGTATTTTATTTTATTTGTTTATTAAATGAGGGGCTTCTTTTTTTAGCCCCTCATGCTATAATCATGTGTATTTTCTCCATTCCTGTTCATGTGTCTTCTCGCAATTATCACTGGCCCCCTGTATCTCCTAATCGATATAACCGGCCTGCTCTCGTCTATCCCACATGCTCCACTGAGATCCAACAGCTAGTTGCACGTGCCCTGTGGAACTGCCAGTAAGCTGTTCCTAAGGCTGACTTCATCTCTGGCTACGCCTCCCTGCAGTCTCTGGATTTCCTTGCTCTCAATGAGACGTGGATTACTCCATCCAACACATCCACTCCAGCAGCTCTCTCCACTGCATATTCCTTCTCCCATACACCCAGACCCACTGGCAGAGGAGGTGGCACTGGTCTCCTGCTCTCTCCCAACTGGAGCTTTTCCCTCTTCAAGCTACCTAACTTCACTCCTTCCACCTTTGAATTCCATGCCGTCACAGTAACCCATCCTATACAATTAACCATTGTTGTTCTCTACCGTCCACCAGGCGCCTTGGGGGACTTCTTGGAGGAATTAGATCATCTCCTCTCACACATCCCAGAAACTGGCCCTCCCGCTGTACTTCTCGGAGACTTCAACCTCCAGACTGGGAAGATAGACGAACTAACATCTCTGTTAACCACCTTTGCTTTCTCACTGTCTCCATCCCCACCAACTCATAAAGCTGGCAATGTCCTTGATCTCATATTCTCAAGGAACTGCTCTACTTCTAACCTCTCTGTAAACCCGCTCCACACATCCGATCACTTCTTCATTTCATTCTCTCTACCCCTTTCCAAACATAACAAACTAATCTCTTCTCATCCTGCACCTGTCCGCCGTAACCTTCGTTCCCTCTCCCCCTCTACCTTTGCCTCATCGGTGCTCTCAGCCCTCCCTTCCTCTGACTCGTTCCAACTTCTGCCTCCAAACTCTGCTGCAGAAACTCTCCTCTCTACTCTCTCATCCTCTCTGGACTCTCTCTTTCGTCTCACATCTCGGCAGGCTCGTCAGTCCCCTCCTGCTCCCTGGCTAAATGATGCACTGCGTGCTAATAGAACCATCCTTCGGGCAGCAGAGCGGAAACGGTGGAAATCCAAACACCATGAGAACCTCCTAACCCAGGCATCCTCAAAGTCCGGACTCCGGTCCGGATCCGGACCGAACCACAACTGTCTCTGGACTCTGAGCAAATTGTACTTTTCATATGTATTATCTGTATTATCTGCGAGACATCGCAACAACGCAACGAGTCAAAATGATCCGCTATGTCCATAGACTGCAAACAGCGCTCTGGCTCTGCATGTCCTGTTCCACTGTCTGTATGTGTCTGTCAACGCATTGGTCCAATCACATTCAGCATCCCGTCAGCGTTTTCCCCCCCCAAACAATCTGCGAATCAGAGGCACAGTAGGGCGGGTCTTCGCGGAATGCGGGTGGGAAAAATGTGTGTCTTGTCTCTTTCAACCTGTCTGAGTCAGAGCGAGAGGTAACAGCTCATCTAGTTCCATCTGTACTGTAGTTAGTAGCCTAGTTTCACCTACCGGGGTGGCAACTGACACCCTAAAAATAGGCCTTGCCACCCCAGCTGCCACCCCAGTTGGCAGCTTTGTTTTTGAAAGAAAAGTTGTAGCTCATCGGACATTTATGAGAGAAAGTCTCTAATGTCCGAGTGCAAGTGAATGCAGCACAAGATGCACGTCTTGTAACCCCTCCCCCAGTCCTGGCGCGAGCGTGGAAATATGATTGGCGGCGATTTCATTTGAACGGGACGGCGCAAAACGAGAAGCATTCGGACCCAAGCACTGAAGGAATGAGGTATTTGCGGTCTACACTGACAGAGAAGAGACTGTCAGTTTGGCTGTACTCAGCATTGAATCAAAACGCACTAAAGCTGTTGATCTTAATACGTTTGTGAGGCGTTTTGCTGAACAACATGGTAATCGCCGCATTCAGCTGTAATAGACATGTCAACTTGATGCTCTGCTCACGGATGAGCACACAAAACTGTTAAGATGATGACCTTACGTGTGTAAATATATTTTGTTCTGTGTGGGGGTCTGCCCCCAAAAAACTGTTTTAAGTCCTGAGAAAGTCAAATAAGACGGTGTGTAAAACTACACTGCCCAGCCAAACAAAGTAACCACTTTGATTTAACTAGGCCAGTAGGTAAGGACTTTCCACTGGATAATAACTGAAGTATAAAAGAATGCATGACTGAAGTGATGGAGACCATGTTGAAGGCAAACAAAAAGAGGAAATAACAGGTCAAATCAAGCAAATCCCTCTCAGATTCCACAGCAACCAGAAGAACATAAATGCTGGCTGGTGATTTGATTAATCAGCTTTGTGATGGAATAAAAAATGCAGTGCATTTCCTTAGCTGTGGGTGAGTCCACTGACACCACTGACAATGCTCAGTTGCTGGTGTTTGTGAGTTTTTATGATGAGGCAAAGGGTGAATTTGTTGAAGATGTGTTGGGCCTGACGAACCTCAGTGGACACACAAGGGGGCAAGACATTTATAAAGCAATAATGGGAATGCTGAATGAAAGAGAGTGCAGCTGCCTTTATTCATAACTGTGCAGCTCTTACACTGCGACTCTGAGGGGTCAAGCACAGACACAATAACAATGAAAACTGCTACATACAGATTATTTTTGTTTTTGCAACCTCGTGTTAAGAATCTTGTTGCAATTGTTTAAAAGTTTGAATGACTCTCCTCTTTCTCTGCTTCACCCTCTCTGGCAAAAAGCACTTTCTTTCAAGATGAGATCCATTCTTCCTATTCCAATCCCAAAACACTATTTTCCATCTTTTCCACCCTCTTGGACCCCCCCAAAGCCCCTTCCCCCTCCTCCCTTCTGTCACGCGACTTTGTTAACTACTTTGAAAAAAAGGTTGATGATATTCGCTCTACTTTTTCTGACTCACCTTTACTCACCGCTGGGTCACCAGACCCACCCTTCACCCACACACTAACCTCCTTCTCCCCTCTCTCTCCAAGTGAGGTTCTTACCCTCATTACTTCTGCCCGTCCTACCACCTGTCCTCTGGACCCTATCCCCTTAAACCTCCTTCAGACTATATCGCTTCTGATATTCTACTGTTTCTCACCCATTTCATCAATACTTCTCTAACTTCTGGTCACTTTCCAAACAGTCTCAAGGAGGCAAGAGTAAACCCTCTCCTAAAGAAACCCACTCTCAACCCGTCTGATGTTATAAACTACAGGCCTGTCTCTCTCCTCCCGTTCCTGTCTAAAACACTTGAACAACTCTCCTGTTATCTCCATCAGAACAACCTTCTGGATCCGCACCAGTCTGGTTTCAAGGCAGGTCACTCCACAGAAACTGCTCTCCTTGCTGTCTCTGAGGAACTGCACACTGCTAAAGCAGCATCCCTCTCCTCTGTCATCATCATGTTGGACCTATCTGCTGCATTCGACACGGTGAACCATCAGATCCTCCGTTGCACTCTCCAAAAACTTGGAGTTTCAGGCTCTGCACTTTCCCTCCTCACCTCATACCTCAAAGACCGTACCTACAGGGTAACTTGGAGACGGTCCGAGTCCGACCCTTGTCAATTAACTACAGGGGTCCCTCAGGGCTCTGTTCTTGGTCCCCTCCTCTTCTCCTTGTAAACAAACTCGCTCGGATCAGTCATTAGCCCGCATGGTTTTTCATACCACTGCTACGCTGATGACACCCAACTAATTCAGTCCTTTCCCCGCTCAGAGACCCAGGTCGTCGCACGCATCTCTGCTTGTCTAGCTGACATCTCTCAGTGGATGTCTGCTCATCACCTCAAGCTCAACCTTGACAAGACTGAACTACTTTTCCTTCCGGGAAAAGATTGTCCCACTCTTGACCTAACAATCAACATCGGCACCTCTATTGTTTCCCCGACTCAGACTGCAAGGAATCTGGGTGTGATCCTAGATAACAAACTGTCCTTCACTGCAAACATCGCTGCTACAACCCGCTGCTGCAGATACACACTTTACAACATCAGGAGGATATGTCCCCAGCTGTCCCAGAAAGCAACGCAAGTTCTGGTCCAGGCTCTCGTCATCTCAATCAATCAATCAATGTTTATTTATATAGCCCAATATCACAAATGTTACATTTGTCTCAGTGGACTTCACAGTTTGTACAGAATATCAGTATGACAATGCGACACCCTCTGTCCTTAGACCCTCACATCGTACAAGGAAAAACATCCGGAGAAAACCGACAGTTTAAAGGGAAAAATGGGAGAAACCTCAGGGAGAGCAACAGAGGAGGGATCCCTCTCCCAGGACGGACAGACGTGCAATAGATGCCGTGTGTAAATTGAAAAGATAATACATTTGCAACATAGGTAGTCCAAATGTTTGGAAATGCATGTGTGTATAATAGGAAGATGAATCCACGAGGATATCCATCCAGGACTTATGATCCAGGACCACAGCCACGACTCAAGATCCAGGGCTCGCGATCCAGGACACAGGACCGCAGCAACAGGATCATCCATGACTCCGGATCCCGGCGTATATAGACACCAAAAAGAAAGAAATTTGGGGAAGCTGGGTTAATCGGAACATGAGAGTACACAGGTATAGACAGAGAGAAGGAAGAAGTAAGATGTCCCCGACAAACTAAGCCTATATCAGCAAAACTAGGGGCTGAATCTAATCAGCCCTAACTATAAGCTTTATCAAAAAGGAAGGTCTTAAGCGCACTCTTAAAAACGGATAGGGTGTCTGCCGCCCGAACACAAACTGGAAGCTGATTCCACAAATGTGGAGCTTGATAAGAAAAGGCTCTGGCTCCCATTGTACTTTTAGAGACTCTAGGAACAACCAACAACCCTGCATTCTTGGAACGCAATGCCCTATAGGAGGACAGTAGGGTATAATGAGTTCTTTAAGGTAAGATGGTGCCTGCCCATTAAGGGCTTTGTAGGCGAGAAGAATAATTTTAAATGATATCCTGTGTTCTATAGGGAGCCAGTGTAAGGCAGCCAGAACAGGAGTAATGTGGTCCCTTTTCCTAACTCTGGTTAGTACACAAGTTGCAGCATTTTGAACCAGCTGAAGCGACTTAACTGACTTCTTGGTACACCCTGATAATAAGGAGTTACAATAATCCAGCCTTGAAGTAACAAATGCATGGACTAGTTTCTCTGCATCGTTTTGAGGCAAGATATGCCTGATTTTTGCAATGTTATGTAGATGGAAGTAGGCGGTCCTTGAAATTGATTTTATGTGGGCGTTAAAGGATAAATCCTGATCAAATATAACACCAAGATTCCTTACAGTCTCACTGGAGGCCAAATGAATGCCATCCATAGTTAGTATATCTTTAGATAGTTTGTTTCGTAGATTCTTCGGGCCGAGTACAATAACTTCAGTTTTGGTCGTGTTTAACATCAAAAAGTTTAAGGTCATCCACGTTTTTAAGTCCTTGAGGCAGTCTTGAATTTTAATTAGATGATTAATTTCATCAGGCTTGATTGATAAATATAGTTGAGTATCATCCGCATAACAATGAAAATGTACAGAATGATTCCTTATAATATTGCCTAACGGAAGCATATATAATGTGAACAAAATAGGTCCGAGCACTGAGCCCTGTGGCACTCCATGGCTAACTTTGGTATGCGTGGAAGATTCATCGTTGACACGTACAAACTGAGAGCGTTCAGATAGATAGGACCTAAACCAGTCTAAAGCAGTTCCCTGTATGCCAACTAAGTGCTCTAGTCTTTGCAATAGGATATCATGGTCGATAGTATCAAATGCAGCACTGAGATCGAGCAAGACAAGAATAGAGACACGTCCTTTGTCAGGCTATTAGAATGTAATTTGTGACTTTAACCAGAGTTGTCTCTGTGCTATGATGTGTTCTAAAGCCAGACTGAAAATCTTCAAATAAATCATTGTTTTTTAAGTAATCACACAACTGTTTTGCGACTGCGTTCTCAAGAATTTTTGAGAGGAACGGAAGATTAGAAATAGGTCTATAGTTGGCTAAAACCTCTGGATCGAGGTTGTGCTTTTTAAGAAGCGGTTTTATCACTGCTACTTTGAATGATTGTGGAACATAGCCTGATAATAAAGACATATTCATAATATTTAATAAAGAAGTGCTAATTAATGGAAAAACTTCCTTCAACAGCTTAGTTGGAATCGGGTCTAAGATACACGTTGATGGTTTAGAAGAGAGAATCATTTAATTTAATTGTTCAAGGTTTATGGCTGAAAAGCATTCTAGTTTACTATCTAGTGTAATATTAGAACTTACGTTTCCGGGAGCTGTTGATAACACTATACTGGTCAAAGGCAAGAGGTCATTAATTTTGTTTCTAAGAGTAACAATTGTATCGTTAAAAAAGCACATAAAATCATTACTACTGAGTGCTATGGGAATAGAAGGCTCAATCGAGCTGTGGCTTTCTGTCAGCCTGGCTACAGTGCTGAAAATAAATCTTGCATTATTCTTATTCTCATCTATTAATGAAGAGTAGTAGGCTGCTCTCGCTTTACGCAGTGCTTTCTTATATTCATTGAGAGTAATATGCCAAATGAAACGAGATTCTTCAAGTTTAGTGGAACGCCATATCCTTTCAAGTTGTCTCGACTTTTGCTTTATTTTGCGGGTTTCGGCATTATGCCATGGAGCTAATCTATGTTGTTTTATTTTCTTCTTTTTCAAAGGAGCAACATAGTCTAATTTTATTTGCAGCGCATCTGTAGCACTATCAACAACATGATCAATTTGGGGTGGTGTACATTTTGTATACGTTTCCTCCCTTTACATGCAGACATGCTATCGAGTTAAGTATTGGTGGAATCTCTTCCTTAAATTTGGCTATAGCACTAACAGATAGGTTTCTGCTGCAGGAGCTTTTGACTAATGCTTTGTAGTCTAGTAACAGTACTTCAAAAGTTACTAAGAAATGGTCGGATAAAGCAGGATTATGCGGTTCGACTAATAGTTGCTCAATTTCAATACCATAAGTCAGAACAAGGTCGAGAGTGTGATTATAACAGTGGGTTGGTTTATTTACACTCTGACGGAAACCAACATAATCTAATATAGAGTTAAATGCAACAGTAAGGCTATTTTTATCATCGTCAACATGAATATTAAAGTCTCCTACGATAATTACTTTATCTGTTTTAAGTACCAAAGTTGATAAAAACTCAGAGAATTCTGATAAGAATTCTGAATAAGGACCTGGTGCACGGTACACTGTAACAAATAAGATTGGCTGCAAAGTTTTCCAGGTCGGATGCGTAAGACTAAAAACGAGACTTTCAAAGGAGGTATAATTACATTTTTGTTTAGTATTGATAAGTAAACTTGAGTCAAAGATTGCTGCAACTCCACCTCCTCGGCCTGTGCCTCGGGCAATATGAGTGTTGATATGGCTGGGTGGAGTGGCCTCATTTATGCTGACATATTCTTCATGTCTCAACCAAGTTTCAGTGAGACAGCATATATCAATATTATAATCTGATATTAAATCATTTACCAATATTGCTTTAGATGCTAGAGATCTTATGTTTAAGAGACCACATTTAATCTTCCTGTTTTGTTGCACTGTAGTAGTTGTTACATTTACTTTTATTAGGTTATTATTAGGGATGCACAATATTGGTTTTTTGAAACCGATACCGATAACTTCCTGCTTCTCAAGACCGATACCGATAACAAAAAAAAATGTACGCCACTAATTATTTTAACGCGATTAACGCATGTGTATTTTTTTTCCTCGGCCGCCCCGTAGTTTCAGAGCGCATCGAGTTTAAAATACCATCTACAAGCTGATGCTGACAGCCCCGCTCCTGCCGCCCGCTTGTGGCAGACCACACTTCCACGCTCACGGGCAGGCACCGACTGGCCATCTGGAGGACCGGGAGGGTGTGTGTATGTGTAGCCCGAGCGAGCGAGAGAGAGACCTTACGTGCATTGTTGTTGTTAGCATCTGGTGCTAGCTAGCTGCGCTAACGGATATACGGAGCTGTTTAAATGAAAACAGAGGAGCGACATTTCGCCACAACTGCGCCGAGCACTTGACTTTATGCAGGAAGCCAGACAGTGGGACATTGTACGAAAAGTCAGCACACTCAGCACGGATAGTGCGCAACATGATTGCAGCGTCCAGGCAGCTCCGGTTCGAGCATATGCCTTGAGTTGCACATAGCTCCAACGCCCATACCACCGACGACATGTTTGTTTACTGTCCTGGCTTCACGAGTTAGGGAGCGCTGGATTTGTGAAAAACTCCCCTCTTCCTAAACCACTAATACCACAGTACTGGCAAAACGGGAGGAGCCGAGTGAAAAACAAGCGCCCCTCATCCCAATCCACCCACACCGCAGTATTTTTTTCTTTTTTTTTACCCAAAAAATATATTGTATATTATCGGGGCTATTAATACTGGTATCGGGTTTATCGGGATGACGTCATAATTCCTAATATCGGACCGATAATTATCGGGCCGATAATTATCGTGCATCCCTAGTTATTATGTATGACACCTCTATTAGGTTTTACCTTAAATTGTCCTTGGGCAGACACACACACCGTTAATATTGGGTATTTTATTGGGTTCTGGATTCCTATGGATGACTGCCTAGGAGAGAGCGCAGAGAAGCGTGTAAGACTGCGCCTCCGCCTCCTGGTCTCAACTCCAGTTTGTCATGGATTAAGTCCACAATGCCCTGAAATGTTTGCCGAAATGAGATCTGCACCTTCCAAAGTAGGATGAATGCCGTCTCTCTTAATCAGACCAGGTTTTCCCCAGAAGGCTGTCCAATTATTTACGAAGCCCACATTGTTTGCTGGGCACCACCAAGACAACCAGCGCTGAAATGATGACATGCGGCTATACATGTCATCATTGATCAGATTGGGGAGGGGACCAGAGAAGATTACGGTGTCCGACATTGTTTTAGCATAACTACACACCGACTCCACATTAACTTTGGTGCATTCTGATTGGCGTAAACGAACATCATTACCACCGAAGTGAATAACAATCCTACTGTATTTACGTTTATTTTTAGCCAGCAGTTTAAGATGCGCCTCAACGTCGCCCGCTCTGGCCCCCGGAATGCATGTGACTGTGGAGGCTTCAGTCTCTAAATTCACGTGTCTCATAATAGAGCTACCAATAACCAGAGTTGGCTTCTCAGCGGGTGTCTCGCTGAGTGGGGAATATCTGTTAGATACGTGAACGGGTTGGTGGGGACCTGCGGGTTTCGTGTTATGCCCCTTCTGAACAGTCTCCCTGCTGCTCGGGGGACGGCTAAGAGGAGCTACCTTTTGCCGGTCCGCACTGGCTAACATGGGCTTTACTGTAGCTGAGTTACTTTCTAAGATGCGGAGCCGGGCTTCTATGGCTATGATTCCCGCCTCCAACCTAACAACTATACTACATTTAACACATGTATCGGTACCAGTAAAGGAGGTAGGGAAGTAACCAAACATGAGACAGTTAGAGCAGGAAATAGCACCCGAGGGTGGGGAAAGAGCCATGGTTAGCTATCAAGCTAAAGTAGCTACCGTTAGCAAACCCGAAAAGAGTGTAGACAACTGTGGAGTTACAGTCGCTAAGAGAAGGAGAGTTGTGAGTGCTTAAGCTGTGTGATTACAACGTCAGGCAGTTGCCGAGATCAAGAGTTTTAAAACGATCGATTAAGTTAAGATAATAAGCTATCAGCAACAGAACAGGCACACAGGATACCTGGAGGTGACAACAACAACCGGAAGTTACAACATGCTTACCGCAATAGTGGTCCGTGTAGAAACAGTCACGCCTAGACTACTGCAACTCCCTCCTGGCTGGTCTACCTGCATGTGCCATCCGACCTCTGCAGCTCAACCTTCCTAAATGTTCCCACACCACGCCGCTCCTCCGCTCCCTTCACTGGCTTCCAGTAACTAGCTAGAATCCACTTCAAAACAATGGTACTTGCATACCATGCTGCGAATGGATCTGGCCCTTCCTACATCCAGGACATGGTTAAACTGTACACCCCAGCATGTGCACTCCGCTCTGCATCAGCCAAACAGCTCGCTGCACCCTCACTGCGAGGGGGACCCAAGTTCCCATCAGCAAAAACACGTGGGTTTGCTATCCTGGCTCCAAGATGGTGGAATGAGCTCCCCATTGAAATCAAGACAGCAGATAGCTTGCACATCTTCCGGCGCAGACTGAAAACTCATCTCTTTCGACTCCACTTCGAGCGATAGAATGACTAACAAAGCACTTATATTCTAACAAAGGACTGACTTACCTAAAGCCAGTTGAGTAGCACTTGAAATATTTGGCTCTATGAAACCTGATGTACTTATATGATTCTGTTTTCTTCAGGGTTTTATCTTCCTGGTCGAATGTACTTATTGTAAGTCGCTTTGGATAAAAGCGTCTGCTAAATGTAATGTAATGTAATGTAATATATTCCATGGAATGCTCTTAACATCCCGATAGCAATGAATACATTAAATGCTTTGACAATAAATACATAAAAAGCGGAAGCTGTGGCGATGTAAAAAGCACAAACTTATCTTGTGCCCTCATTGGTCATGTGCACGTTCATGTGTGTTGGAGGAGGGGCTCTGTCAGGAACTCTGAAAGAAGGGGCAGATTTTATTCGGCTGCGTACTTTCAAATTCTAGTGCACTCGAGCTGGTTTCTCCATTCTTACCTACCCTACCTTTAACCCTCTGGAGTCGGGGATGTTCTCTAATTTTTTGTCTCCTTAAGTAAACTTTGGAGGTGCTTGTACTTTACTTGAGTGAGTATGTACATTTTTTGCTACTTTGTTCTTCTTGTCCTCTACGATTCAGAAGTAAATGTTGTACTTTACTCCACTAGATTTATTACCTTACAATTTTGGACTAACGATAAAACATATGATCAACACTTAAATCAGACTTTAGTTACATCTGGATTAAATTCATATGGTACCCAGCAGTAAATAAAGTAATTAAAATGTGTTCCCGCCTTACCAGCTTGATAAACACATTTATGCACCAATTGGTTATGGATTTCTGACTTCAGTGTATTGATAGAATAACTCATCCTTTCAATATCAGTCAAGATCAAAGGTCATACAACCATATCATTGACCTAGTTTCAGTATTATGTCTATAAAAACTTGAATATCTGCAGTCTGATTTTCTTTGGGGAAATGTCCAAGTTAATGGCCTTTCTATTGTGACCCAAATGAGTGGCAATGAGTGGCAATTACCCTAGTTAGATGTTCCACAGACAGCGCTGTGTTGCAGTTTGAAGTTTAAGAATGCTTAGATTTTAAATTGTCACAGTATCTTCATCTGAGCCTACAATTGGTGGTACATTTTTTTCTCCTCACCTACATCCTGGTGTGCTGATCAAATTCTTGTATCATTTCATCAGGCCTTGCATCAGATGTGGCCTAGTTGATCCTGAACCTTCGGTCCCATGGTGTTGTTTCCCAATTGTATATTTTTTCAACCTATCCTTACTTGCGAGCATTCGAGGGCCAGGTCTGAAAGCAGACACACTGCAGACAGCTAGACTCATATTTGTGCCAACATCAATATATTTTTTAATCGATTTTATGCATATTTTCTGTCTATCATTTGAAAATGTTAAACTCACAATCAAGTGCCTCTGCGGGCTCTACGTCATTGGGCCCTCCCACTGATTCAGGACAAGCTTTGAATTAAAAAGAATGTCTGAATCACATTGACTCAACAATGTTGTAATACTGAGATCATTGCAAGTCCTCTGCTTCCAAATGCAATAGACAATATACAACAGCACGGCACTCGATCAGCTGTTTGGGATTATCGACAAGACCGAGACTTCACGGCCAGAGGCGGTGTTCGTTGTGGCCGGGGATTTTAACACCGCTAACATGAAGAAGGTCCTGCCGAAGTACTACCAACACATCAGCTGCCCGACGCGCGGGGGAAACATACTGGACCATGTTTATTCCCCTTTTCGACATGGATATAAGGTTCTCCCTCGCCCTCCCTTCGGCAAATCAGACCACATCTCACTGCTGCTGCTGCCTGCTTACAAGCAGAAACTTAAAAGGGAAAGTCCGGTAACAAGGACAGTACAGCGATGGAGTGAGGAGTCAGATTCAGCACTGCAGGATTGCTTTGCATCTACGGATTGGAGTGTGTTTGAGGACAACAACATCAACACACACACACACACACGGTAATCTGCTTCATTGGGAAATGCATCGATGACGTGGTACCGAAGGTTTCAGTACGAATATTCCCAAATCAAAAGCCGAGGTGCGTGGCAAGCGGCGAGGTGCGTGGCAAGCTTACCCCTAGTTTCCACCAGGTCCGTCTGCGGCGCGTTACGGGCGCGTTGCGGAAGCGCCGCGGCGTCCGCAAGAATCGCGGCCACTCTAGTCAATGGGTGCTATTCCACCAGACGCGCCGCGTTACGGCTCAGAAGCGTCCCAGAAGCGTCTCGCTGCTGGGCTACGCTCAAAATAGGATTGAAGTCTATTTTTCGACGCGACGCAGCCGTAAGGTAATGTCGGGCAGGAAGTGGAACGGTGACAGCCTCCGGCCAACCCCCCAAATAAACTAATTTGCAGACCCCCCTTCACATCACTACATCGTCTCCACAACGACACGCACAATGGACGACAAAGTTTTTATATTGGAAGTGGAAAAACACTTGATTTTATATGACACAACGAATCTGTTTTACAAGGACAACACCAGCGTTCTCCTTCGGTTTACAGGCACTGTGTGTAAATTATATAGAATAATTATGATGATGACTTCTTGTAGAAGTACAAATGTCCAGGAAATATGCCCAAATCAACAAGAACTGCGAGCCGGCATGCACGGCGCTCCGCTTCCGTAATGCTTCTGAAACGCGCCCGGTAGGGTATGACGTCGGAGGAGGCCGGACCAAAACCGTGGCGCAGCCGTAACGCGCCGCAGACGGACCCGGTGGAAACTAGGGGTTAAAGCGCACACTATCGCGCACAAAGCTGGAGATTTGGAGGAGTACAGGAATTCTAGGTATGAACTCCAGAGAGCTATCAGCAGTGCAAAGAGACAGTACAAAGAGAAGGTGGAATCTGACTTCAAAGGCTGTAACACCCAGAACATGTGGGCGGGACTAAGAACAATGACAGACTACAAAGGAGCTGCGGGAGTGTCTGCGTGCGCATATAGACTCTTATTTCACTACTTCACTTTTTTAAAACTATTTTTCTTTTTGTATTTACTTTTTTAATATTTACTTGCACTATATTTTTCTGTATTATTGTGTTGCACTGTTGGAGAAGCCTGTGACCTAAGATTTTCATCAGCATAACTACTCTGTAGCTATGTTCGTATGACAAATAAAGAACCTTGAACCCTTGAACATTAAAGGGCAGCATTACACTCTGATTAAGCTTTATTTAAACAAATATTATTTTCTTAGCATTCTATAAGAGGGAAATTGTTTTTGTAGAAATAAACTATTTGCATTTTGAGCTATGGGGTAAGGGGTATGTAATTTATTTCAGAAACACTTGTTATATTCCATGGAATGCTCTTAACATCCCGATAGCAATGAATATATTAAATGCTTTGACAATAAATACATAAAAAAATGTAATCTGTGGAAGCCTTGACGCTGTAAAAAGTACGACCAATCATCTGAGCCGGCCCGGCTAAAATAACTGGATGGCCTGCCTGTCAGCCTTCTATGGGCATAGATATGTCTCATAATTATTTGTGTGAACATAAAAATAATTTGTGTGTAAATATGTGATTTGTAAATGTAAAACAACATCCACAAATGCATTTAAAAGATTTGCAAACTCACAAATAAAGGTGCAAATGTAAAACGGATCTGCAAATACGCTAAATATTTTCACAAATAAAAAAAAGATCTGTGAATCTTTAACATTTACAACTTTCGATCAGGCATTTGTGAATCCATTTTGTATTTGTCGCCCAAAAATGCGCTTGCGGATCTCAAATCTCTGCTCGCGGATCTCACATTTCTGCTTGTGGATCGTCTTTTTACACACACGGAATTTTGAGACATATTTTCCGCCGGTCTCGGCTAAATCTACTCGTGTCACTCGGTTATTTTCGGAAACCACGTGATGGCCTGCTGATGACGACATTTCCGCGGATGAACAGCGGAACGTTAGATGCATTCTTTATCACCATCATCATACTCATCATGTTATAGTGATACAGTTAGTTTGTGTTTATTGGTTCAATACAGCATATATCGAGCACATGCATTGATGTTGAAGTACAGGCTATACGCCACTTTCGGGTCCCGGGGGAGCAGCTGGCAGCAAAGCAGCCCAGAGATAACTCTTTCTTCATTGTTTGTTGTGTATTCAGTCAAGCGGGTCAAAGTTACAAAGCACTTCACATCTTATTAATCGGCCTAATTTTACCTTACCAGTGCAGTAATAAAGTAATCTGTAGAAAAGCACCGTATTTAAGTTTGGTAAGGCTACATTAAATGTTATAATATTCATTGTGTCCTTTCTACTGTATGCATCTATTCCTGTCTATTGCTTTCATTTGTATTTAATGTTATTGTATTATACTTGTTTCCACACATTTCACAATTTGGGATGAATGAAGTATCTATCTATCTGTCTATCTATCTACATATATCCGTCTATCCGTTGTTATGGAAATCTTAGACCTAGTCAATACTGTGGAGATACACGAGTCAGAATGATCAAACAATAAATGGTGAAACAAACAGAGTTGTCTTTCTGATTATTTATTTGAAGCTTCAAAGACACAGGTCTCACAGAGTATAGGATAGTCTGCAGGAGTGTGTGCAATAGTCACAAAATAGAAAAGCTTATAAACAAGAAAAGGCGGGCAGACAGAGTTTGCTCAGAAATCTGCTTTCACACGGTCTCATATTGTTATGGGAGTTCAAACTTTGTGTGAAGAGGAGTAGTTTCAACATAGGCTGCCAAATCAGCTCTGTGGCCTTGAAGCGCTTGGGAATAAAAACCCTCATTAGAGTATGCAGAGAAAACAGCACATATCAGGAAATGGTATAGTTGTTTTAGACAATGTTTTTAGAAGCATTTGGTTTTAGCATATAAGGTAAGATAAAGAAATTGCCACTACTGTCTGTCTGTCTGTCTGTCTGTCTGTCTGTCTGTCTGTCATACCTACCTACCAACCCAGTCTCATGGCATTTCGTGTTCACCAACACGATTTTTAATCTATTGATTCGTGTTCACCAACAAGATTTTCCCCTTCTTTTCGTGTTGCACAGCACGATCTTAAAAGCAATGTATTTCTACTGGTAATGTGTTTCGTGCCTGCAGCATGTCTTTTTCTCCGGTCGGGTCGTGGAAGACCGGAAGCTGTGTGGTTCATAAAAACATGTTCTTACTCAATATCAAGCCACAATTATTGCTTTTATTTTAAATCGTATAATTTCTGACTTTTGTTGCCGTCTGTGAGGAAAATAAATGGGGCTCAGAGCCTCAGAATACTGAAATCTGTATTTTTTTAATCTTTTTTTCCTTCTAATTTGTTATTCTTTTCAAAACACACTGTTATTTACTCACCAATAACACACAATTATTCTTGCTTTTATTTATTGGTTTAATTCCATAATCTCGGGCTTTTTTGGCGTCCGTCAGGAACTGAATTTAAAAATAAAAATAACCGGAAACAGACGTAGGCCTCTAGGAGTTTACATGGGAGCCTGCCTGCAGACCTCCACTCTCAGGACAGTTCCGGTGTAGACCTCCACTCTCAGGACACCTCCACTGTCAGTACAGGAAGTGACGATTCTGACGCGTTTTTTTTCCCGCCCACTGAAGGACTCGTTTGATGGAAGTTTTCAAATCACAATGGAGACTCATCACGGAGGTGATGAGTCCGCCCACCGTGCACTTTGGGTCGGCCTTGGTCAAGCCCTTTTGACCCCCCCCCCCAGCCTGGTTCTCGTAAAAGTTTTTCGCTCAAATTACACCATGGAGGAATGTAACGGGAGTTGACAGGGAACTCTGCCCGCCTCACGAGTGCCTATTTTCGGACAGTTTTTTTCACTTAACCCCGGTTTTATTATTTTTTAGGCTATTTCACCCGGGGGGACATTGCCCGGTCTCGGGTGTCCCCCCAAAGGCCTGTGTCCAGCCCCCCCCCCCCCCCCCCACTCCCCCCCCACTCATCCATATATTAACGGATTTTGACCATTTTTGTTGCATTTTTCTTCTCTCCTCTCACTGATCGAATGGCAAACGCGACCCACTGTCGGAGGGCCTCCGCACCGGCCCGGCCTAGTGCCGGTGCTCTGGCGGTCGGTTCCTCCGAACTGCGGGTTCGACTCTGATGGCCGGGAGGGTGTGCTGCGTTGGGGTGGGGGACTTCCCCCACTCTGCGTGTCTCTTCCTTCCCGGGCCGGCCGATATGAAGCGTGACCAAGACGCACCGTCCAGGGGTCCCACGGGTCCCGCAGCGGGGTGGAGGTTCCCAGCTGGAACCTCCCCACCTCCGCCGCGGTGCACCCGGCAAACACGGTTGTTTCTCGAACCTTCCACTGTTGTCTAGCGGGTGTAACTATAATACAAGATGTCGTATTTATATAAATAAATATATATCTATATATATATATATAGATAATAAGTGTCAGTGCGATTTTATGTTGTATCGTGCATTTCCTGTTCGGAAAGTGGTGCTGTACTGAGAGTAAACAATACAAGGTGTCCCTATTTTTATATATATATATATATATACATACATTATGTATATAATAAGTGTCAGTACGATTTTATTTTGTATTTGGGTGCATTTCCTGTTTGGAAAGTGGCACTGTACCATAGACTGTATATATAAAGCACTGTACTGATAGTGGTGATTTTATTTTGGAATTCTTAGCGTGCACTTCCTGTACTGACAGTGGAGATGTCCTGAGAGTGGAGGTCTGCACCGGAACTGTCCTGAGAGTGGAGGTCTGCAGGCAGACCCCTCTCGGAGTTTAGGATGGCCGAAGACACTACACTACCCATAATCCCCAGCTATCGTTTAAGACTACAGTCCCCGTGATTAATCTTCAAGCTCTGGGATTGGATGTTGGAGTGGCAGTGCGCCAAGGTTACGCCGAGCGTCAAACAGCTGTTTGAAATGGAACGAAACCACGCCAGACTATCCAAAACTTGAATCGAACGCCCCCCCAGAACTACACATGCTGGCTATTGTGTTTCGCAAAATGTTCTATGGGACGTCTGTACTGAACGTTTTCGTCCCACAATTAGAAGTTGCCAGTATTAAACACATTGGTGTTATCAAATGTAAAACATATAATTAATAAATGGGTGAAAATGTATTGTGTCCATAATGTGCAGCATTAATATATACCCACATAACAGCTCATTGTTACTTTGTAATTCTACTCCACTACAATTCAGAGGTTAACCTGGTATTTTTACTCCACTACACTTATTTGAGTTACTTTACAGATTCTTATTAATGATATGAAATATAAACAACCCTTAAATCAGACTTTAGTTACACCTGAGTAAAATTCAGGGAAGGTGATTGTCAAGTGCCAACAATCAGGAGAGATATTTGATAGTTGGTGCTTGAGAAGACTAAACATTTATCTGCAATTGACATGAATGGAAACGAGTAATAAAGTATATTCATTCCTCGTTATTCTCTACTAATAGTTAATTAAAGACTGTATAATGGCTATTTTGCACATCTCTTTCAAGATTTCAAGATTTTCAAAGGTTTATTGACATATCATATACACAACTACGGTGTAGTTATGCAATGAATGAAAATATTGGGTCACAGGTTCCTCAACAGTGCATTACAAGACATCTATCAATATGTGTGTATACCTCCACCATTAAACTGTCATACTCTGCACATTTCTTATACTATCTACATACATAAGAGTATAATTCATATGTCAAGTTATATGATATGTCATATCAGTTAAAATAAGTGCTTCAACATAGTTAACATTGCACTTTATTTATTTTTGAATCAGTTGGAGTAAGTGTTTTATTGCTTGTAAACACTTCTCTTAGCTCAGGATGTGTCCCAGCTGCCTTCAAACATGCCGTGGTTAAGCCACTACTTAAAAAGAAAAATCTCGATCCCTCCATTCCAGTGGGTGAAACTGGTAGGTTTTCACCTGTTTTCACCTGTTTGGGGAGTTTATATATATATATTGCTCGCATAAAATCCCCGGGGTTTTTTGCTTTGTATGTCGGGGGCGGGAGATTCATGTGATTGGTTGTTGGTCGCGTTGCTCGAATAAAATCCCCAAGCTTCAGACACGCCCAGCTCCAAGCTTTTTTTGAAGCTGTATATGTGGACGCTCCGTTACTCTGGCATCTTGTGGCAACTCCCATTGAGCCGCGGCAGATGCCTCGGCAAGTTGTGGCATCTGTGGCATATGCCGGAAGTACTTGCCACAGATACCACAGATACCACAGAGTAGCGGCCTCTGTGGCATATGCCGGAAGTACTTGCCACCTGTGTTTAGTCTAGAAAAAGGTAAATGTGTGCATTTTATTATAAAGTTGTGTATATTTACAGACCGGAGAGAGGGGAGGCCGTCCCAAACCTTGCGGCTGTATTTACTCCCTCCATCTGACAGGAGGGAGCCTCATGTGTCACTCCATGGAGTTCACTCCGTCACGGAGGGGGAGTGTGTAGGGGTAGGGCGTGGTTTGGGATTGGGCCATACGCACGCACTTTTTTGCCCCCCCCCACTTCTAAAATGAATCCGGTGCGCCTGCTTCAACATCAATGCATGTGCTCGATATATGCTGTATTTAACCAATAAACTAACACAAACTAACTGTATCACTATAACATGATGATGATGATGGTGATAAAGAATGCATCTAACGTTCCGCTGTTCATTATAATTAAAAAAAGAGCATTAAACAAACCATCATGCTCTTACTTTGAAATCATGCGGAAATGTCGTCATCAGCGGGCCATCACGTGGTTTCCAAAAATAACCGAGTGACACGAGTAGATTTTAGCCGAGACCAGCGGAAAATATGTGTGCGTGTAAAAAGACGATCCACAAGCAGAAATGTGAGATCCACGAGCAGAGATTTGAGATCCGCAAGCGCATTTTTGTTCGACAAATACAAAATGGATTCACAAATGCCTGATCGAAAGTTGTAAATGTTAAAGAGATATTCACAGATCTTTTTTTTATTTGTGAGAACATTTAGCGTATTTGCAAATCCATTTATATTTGCAAATATATCTATGAGTTTGCAAATCTTTTAAATGCATTTGTGGATGGTGTTTTACATTTACAAATCACATATTTACACACAGATTATTTTTCCGTTCACACAAATAATTATAAGTCATAGCTATGGAGTCAGATTTGGGTCAATATTCTAGCGCGCAAAACAAGCTACTCACGAGCGGAAAATGTGCTTTTACACGCGCATGAAATGACCCTCGCGCGCAGATTAAACCCCCGCGTGTGGGTAGTGTTTCTGTAGTTGTTTTTTGAACACACTATAGAACACTCCTATAGTAATAGTATGATATTGTCATAATGAATGCATATTATTACTATAGTGTTTGTAAAAGTATTCCACTCCTAGAATTAATGTGTCATTTTTTTATATCAAATTAATTTATATATATAGATATATTAGCTGTACACTTTACGAATATAATAGTTTTTAATGGACAACTTTACCATTCAATCTCATCCAACTGATTTTGCAACTGTCACTCCTCGACTCTTGGTAGTTCAGGCATTTATCAAACCTGGCAACTCCAATTCCTTGCAGCTGTCAATCAAAGTCCAGTGGCTCCGCCCCAAAGTGTCAGAAACTTTTCACGGGCGCGCAGACAGACTCCGTGAGCGAGTGAGGCTGACACTCCCGCGAGCGAGCAAGAGGGCTGTCTCTCGCGGGGGTTTAATCTGCGCGTGAGGGTCATTTCATGCGCGTGTAAAAGCACATTTCCTGCTCGTGAGTAGCTTGTTTTGTGCGCTAGAATATTGACCCAAATCTGACTTCATACATATCTATGCCCATAGGGTGGCGAAGTCACGCCCATTTACTTCCGGTCCATGGGACCTTATTTCAGAAAAATAATGTCAAATAAAGTCAATGGAGAGAGAAAACGTATCTTTCGATCCCGTTTGAATTGTGCCATGAATTACACATATGATGTTTGTCAATCTTAAAAAATAATTTCCATGTCAAAAAAGTCGCAGTTTGTCATAAAACTGTTGAAATGTAAGACTATGAAAAATACGCAACTAGAAAGACTACAAATCCCAGAGTCGCGTAAGTGATGTCACAATTGTTTTCCTCCACTGAGAGATAGCTAAGATCAGCGCCATATAGATAGAATCTATCTATATGGCGCTGGCTAAGATAAGATAACTTTAACAAGATGCCTGTGTGCTTAGTACCAGGTTGTTATCATACCAGCAATGGGTCTTGCCAGCGCCATATGGATAGATTCTATATGTCTATATGGCGCTGGGTCTTGCTCGTTCTTTCGCTTCCCGTCTGATGAAAAGGACCAGGAGTGGCTGGATCAAGTTAGCTACCTAGCTAGTAGCTAGCACGTTAGTTAGCATTACAGCCTTGTCATTTTGATTAGCCTTAATATGAAGTAACATTAAGTAACCCAAAATGTTAAACAGTAAGAGTAGTAGTCATATTTCGTGAACCCTTTGAAGAGTACTGTCACCTCACCAGTGTGATAATTAAGCAATCAGTAATTATCAAGCGCCTCGGTCCTGCCGCAGTACTGTCGTACCAATAATGACGTTCAAGAACGGCCTCAAGTGTATGATTGCGATTATATTACACAAACTATCATTGTAATCAACAATATCGTAAAAATAATTTCATAATGTTGGCTAATTTGCTCCCAAACCTACGCTTTCTGCTTGAGTTAATCTCCGTCAGAAAGTAGTTCCTAGAAAGTAGTTCCCATGGTAACAATAGCCGATCAATCGAACACTCCTGCTACCCCGCTTACAGTTATTGATATAATTCTAGTAAATAATATATTATTAACCAATTTATTGAAAACAATTCTTGAATTAGGCTATTTAAATATCTGAGTAATCACTGTGTGGGATTAGCGGAACAAATCAAATCAGGCTGTCCATGGTGCTGAAACATTTTGGGTTCAGAATGAAGGTGGATGTTCATGCTGCCATTAAAAGTGCCAGACTTTTTTGCAGGTGGTGCTGTGGTGTTCACGGGTAGGACTACGTTATAGGAAGAGCTTTCCTCCAGTGGCCGTTTCATGGCGTGTCCCGGACCGGCAAAAAGCGCGTTGCTCCACATCTTTCTGTTGTCTAGAGATGGAGCCCAGTAGCTGCGAAGCGATGACTCGTTTTTATGTCCGCTAACGGACATGATTTCTCTGGCCGATTTCCAACGAGAGACAATGTATAACAGTGTAACTGCTGTGTGTCGCTAAACGTCGCTATGGAAACCACACGATGTAGGCTCATGGAAGTAATTTCGGTAGGCTAGTGGCGTGTGTAGGCCACTGGATACTTTGTGATTAGGCACGTTCTATTTGATCGTTGTTTGATCGTGGAATCAAACACGCCTATTGACCAATCAGAGAGCTTGCTCAAACCTATGTGTTATAGGCTCTGTGCACAAGATGGCGTCTATCAACTTCCGGCGGCTGGGTGTGCGGCTGAGTACTTCCGGTTTGAGTACAGAGTTTTGACAGCTTGACAGTTTGTTATGTCACCCCGAGAGCAAGAATGAGCGGATTTCGGAGTAAAGAAAAGCGATTGGCCTTCCAGCGTGTAAGAAAGTCGGCACTACATTGCTGTGTGCCCCTTTGTACAAATTAGTCCCGTTATCAGAATCAGAATACCTTTATTAGTCCCACAGAGGGGACATTTGCTGCGTTGAAGCAGGAAAGAGCCACAGACAGCTTAGTGTTGAATATCTTACATGCGTTCAAAAGTACTAAGTTATAATATAATAAACAATATGCGTTAAAAAAATTAACGCATTTTAATCGCACT
The DNA here is from genome assembly GCF_902827175.1 of Gymnodraco acuticeps. NCBI lineage: Eukaryota > Metazoa > Chordata > Actinopteri > Perciformes > Bathydraconidae > Gymnodraco > Gymnodraco acuticeps. The sequence continues at coordinate 9,149 of NW_022992215.1, read as the reverse complement.
TATTTTTGCACCGCGGAACGTTTCTCACTGGATGAGTTTCAGGCGTACCGATTATACTGGAGCACCAACTAACGTTCATGACTTCAGACAACAACAAACCACAGTGAACAACAGTGGGAAATGTTGTTTTTAAAAACGGACGGATGGAAGCGTCGATAAGAGCACGGTTGTGTGCAAATTATGCAAAAAGGAATTCGCATATCACCGCAGCACATCAAGCCTCAAGTATCACCTCAATGCAAAACATATAGCAGCTAGCGTGGACGTTAGCCTCTTTTATCGCGTTCACACCAAAAAGAGCCGGTACTAAAATTAGTTCATGAGAACCTTTTTACCCCCACGAAAGTCCCTGCTAGAGAGCTGCTAGAGAGCAGGGACTTTCGTACGGCTCTCTTGTGAGAAAAGAGCTATATTTCTGATTGGCTGGGCGGATTGCAAACCACGCCCCGTAAAACTCCCAAAAAGTTTTGTGAAGCCGCCATTTTATTATCCTCGCATTATCATTATTAGCATTAGCCCAGCGCAGAAACGCAGAAAGACTAACTTATGGCAACACAAAATAAAACATGGGAGCGGTGGAGATGAGTAGGTGTCGGCGTTCTGGCGATTTACTCGGAAGGCTGCTGGGAGTCCCAGCAGCTTCTACTGAAGCCAGTCCCCAACTCCGGGGACTTCCGGCCGGGGACTTTGGGCGGCAGTATACGCCGTGAAGTGGTTTGCGGCCTGCCAGTAAACCCAAAGCAGAAGAAGAAGAAGTGACGTCAGCGGCTTCATTTGCCTAATCCACCCCCAGGTTCAAAGAGTTCTCATGAATTAAGTTCTCATGAACCTTTGTGGGAAAAGTACTGCGGTGTGAATGCGCCTAATGGTATACTAAAATCCATGTGAAAAAAATTGCTTCTCACTGTTCTTAGGTCAAATATTTATATGTGATTAAAAATGCGATTAATTTCGATTAATTAATTACAAAGCCTCTAATTAATTAGATTAATTTTTTAATCGAGTCCCGGCCCTAGTTATAATATAATAAACAATATGCTAAAAAAAAAGATAAAAAACAAATCAAATCTACAAATCAAATCCTGTAGCAGTTCTTAGGATATAGCAGCCCGGTATATATATTAGTTATTAAAGATGGCATATGTATATAAAGTATATATTGCACATAAAGCACATAGTTTGACGGTATTTAAGAGCAGCAAGTTACACAATTTAATGTTATAATCGGGAGATAAGTTTCCATTCATTTCGGCAAGCCTGGGTGTGACGAAGATGGCTTCGTCACTGACTGACGGCTTCGGGCTTTGTATATTGCACATGTCTTTTATTTTGAAAAGTGTTCCCCCTCCCGTTCTTTCTGTTACTCCTGATTATGTTCACGTGGTGCCCTGTGTTGTCTCCTCCCCCCTCACCTGTGTCTAATTGCTGATTAGTGGGTGTGTATTTAGGCTCTATGTTTCCTGTTTGGAGAGGCTGGTAGTGTGGGTGAGATCCTTGTGGCTGGTGACTGTGTTCACCTGGGCAGCAATATTGAGGCTGTGTATCCTGTACCACAGCGATGAATAAATGCCCACACCGGGTTATATTTGAATTCTCTGCCTCTGCCTCCTTGCTTGGTCGGGCCGCTCAACGGTCAGCTTCACATTTGGTGTCAGAAGTGGGATTGACCAAGTGAGGAGGTGAAAACGATGGAGGAACTGAGGGAGATGATGAAGTCATTCCTGCAGTATGAGACAGCCAGATTCAAGCGGGAGGAGTGTCGTTTGAGGAACATGGAGCAGCCGTTTTCACGGATACAGGAACAGGTTTCCCTGATGGAAGAGAAAGAGGAGCAGCTCAGGTTGCAGAGGCAGGAAGAGGAGAAGCTGAGAAAGGAAGAGGAGATGCGCTTAGCGGAGGAGGCTCGCCTGATACACCTGCAGGAGAAGAAACTTGCAGAGGAGAAGAGATGCTTTTCTAGCGGAGGAGGAGCGGGTGAAAATGGCTGAGGGGATCCGTCGGGAGAGAGAGCGCGTCATGCAGCAACAGCTGGAGGAGATAAGGGCTCAGGCTCATGCATGCAGAGACCCTGTCAGCCGCTCAGACTCAGTTGGAGAAGCAGGTGATGAAGACGCTGCAGGTGGTGAAGGCGGCGTACGTGGAGAACCTGACTGAGGCCATCGCGAAGGAGCGGGAGAAAGAGTTGAGGAAGAAAGGGAAGCTTCCTTCCGACTTCACGCCCTCCTCTGAGGAAACCATGCGGCACAAGGGGAAGCAGAAACACCGGGCGGAGTGGAGACACATGGAGGAGAGCAAAATGGCCAAGATCAATAAGTGTCGCAGGAATAAGGTACTGTTCTCTTTCGGGAGAGGAAGAAGGAAATGTGACGAAGATGGCTTCGTCACTGACTGACGGCTTCGGGCTTTGTATATTGCACATGTCTTTTATTTTGAAAAGTGTTCCCCCTCCCGTTCTTTCTGTTACTCCTGATTATGTTCACCTGGTGCCCTGTGTTCTCCTCCCCCCTCACCTGTGTCTAATTGCTGATTAGTGGGTGTGTATTTAGGCTCTGTGTTTCCTGTTTGGAGAGGCTGGTAGTGTGGGTGAGATCCTTGTGGCTGGTGACTGTTCACCTGGGCAGCAATATTGAGGCTGTGTATTGAAGGATAAAGATAAGGCAAATGTGGCAGTGAATATAAGATATAGTGGGCCTATCATGGAAAAGCCAAGACATTGAGCTGTCTGAGTGGAAAAGTACAGTACTGTGTTAAAGTCCAACTGCTGAGAAGCCTCAGTGGAAATATACTATGTGAATACTGTGTGCAACAAAAACGCGGGTTCAACCAGATTAAGAACAGAGGCATCCTGTTATGTCCAAACTGATAAGCCACAAGGTTGCAGAACTCATTATTCTCACACTAAATCACCCACCAAGCAGGCGCAACAGTTCACAAGGGCCGTCTTGTGAGTGAAAACAAATAAGGAAGTAACAAAAGCGCGCCGAAGGCTAACCTAAGAGTTGCTAGGGTAGCAACGGCAGATTACACCACAAGAAAGCAGCAAAGGTGGGGGCTCCGCTAGGAACAGTATATAAGCAGGATGTATTCAGTACTCGAGGCTCTCTTCAACTGGGATCTTACACTGACGAGCTTGTCACGGTGAGAACTCAAGAAGGAGTCCAAGGCGCTTTGTGGTATAGTATCAGATTGATGTATCTTTGTTGAACTGTGTAATAAAGTGCTTATTTGAAGAAACAATCCATTGGAGTGCAAAGTCTAGTTTTGTACAGCTAACAGAGAATAGTGTCTAGGACACAATTCCTTTTCCCTCAGAACTAAGAAACGGTCATCGGCAGATCCGGACAGCGACCCCGCTCTAGCCATATCCAAACGATCTGCGCGGAGGACGGACCTGGTCCGGTAGACTCCAACAGTATCCTGAACCACAGCGATGAATAAATGCCCACACCGGGTTATATTTGAATTCTCTGCCTCTGCCTCCTTGCTTGGTCGGGCCGCTCAACTGTCAGCTTCGCACTGGGCAACAACGATTAAAAGATTTCTTGCTCCCAAACCAATTGTGTATTCCATTACAAAAAGCAGTTATACCATACTATGTTTAGGTACTAAGGAATTATATCCTCAAAACAAACGCACACATAAATAACAAAGGAAAATACATAATTTAATAAATCCACAATATGATAACATTTTACAGATTAATTTAATAAACTTTTACAAAACATAGGTTGATGTTATATCGGGGGGGAAAAATACATATTTAAACATTTCAATTAGTCTCTGCATATTTAAGTAATGCTAGTTTATATAACAGATGAACAGATGTACAATATCCAGAAAGTAGATGCAAAAAATATATATAATGTGTGCATTTCCAACATATCCTCTGAAAGAGTGTTAGTCGTTGAGTTAAGTAGAGTCATTCGTTTTTTTTTTCGTGGTGCGATGTCTGCTGAGAAGTCCTTGTATACCTCGCTGACTTTGAGGACATCTGGGTCTGGCAGCCCCCCCCCCTCCGCACGGCCTTGTAACGTGTACTCCTTTGAACATGTTTATATATGATAATTAGGACTTTAAGAACAATTTTACACTCACAAAGTTGTAGCAGGCTACATACAATTACTTAGGACAATATATATTACCTTACACCGTCAGCAACTGTAAACTGCTTTGGCTTAGTGGAAATGAACACCATGTCACTCACTCTGCCTGGTTTCACACCCTATTAATTACACAAAAGAATTGTCAAATGAATTGAAAAGGTCGTTGATGCAACATACTAAATCAGCTCTTGGCACAAAGGAAATACTCATTAAACCGTGGATTGGTTGTGAACACATACTGTACTTACCATGGTTCTTGGCTTGTGCCATCGCTGCTCTGTTTCAGTGCAGCTGAGGACAGGGGGTACAGCAGCCAGGTTGAGTGTGGAGTAGTGTGCGGTCTGGAACAGCAGTGCAACATTGTGGTTGCAGAGTGCTGTTCCAGCTACACAGGAACACTTTGCCACTGCAATCTCCACAGGTGAACAGTTCTTAAAACAAAATGTCAGTCATTTTACATTTGGGACACTGCTTCAATACAACACAGACAAATGAGAAAGCTGAGAGCAGGCTGATCAGGCAAGTAGTAGGTGTGGGAAAAGGCTAAACCATGTCAGGTTGTCAGTCACATCACATACACAGAAGTTCTGCTGTTTGGAATACTGTAATTTAAGGACATTCAAACAGATACGCTTGTATAGCCTGTCTCAGCTCTCTCAATGTATTATCTTATATTATAACTACATAAAATAGTGTTAGTAGAATGTTGAACAGCTTAACATAGATGTAGGGTACAAAACCAGCACTTACCTAACACTGGCCAATACAAATAATTGGACCCTACATGGATTATACTAACCATTCAGTAAAGAACAGCAGCAGTCACAACCAGTTTCTGGGGTTTCCATGAAAGCAGAGACGGTTTTCAACCTCTCATTAAGAATCTTTGATGAAAGCTAAGTTTGGGTTTAGCTAATGTATTTATCATTTTACACGAGAGGGTTACAAAACGAAAATAAATCTGTAGCCCCTTCATGCTACACACATAGCTACCAGTTGATGTGAGCAAATGTATTGTCACTATGTAATCTGTTGCAACACGTCAGCTAGCTGGGCTTATTTGAATCCTAAATCACAGGTTACCTACTCTTGCCACATCAAAACCCCAGAACATGAACCTGATTGAGGCTTTGAACCGATGAACACTTTTTATGTTCCTCCCTACTCTGAGATCGTGAGGCTTTTCATGCTTTCTCATGGACCTGTAACAGCTAGCCCTGACGCTCACTCTCCCTGAAGGTAGATCTTTGTTTGAAACTGTGGGGAATTGGATATCATTCATGTTATCTAAAAAAAGTAATAGTACATCATTAAAACGCTTTACACTGTATCAAGACTGTCAATTTGTGAAAGTTAGCCAGTAACTACAGCTTTGTTTGTCACTTACCTTCATAATTGTCGACGTAGCTGGATATATAGCGACATTTTGAACCCCTTTTCTCTTTTGCTCCTCGGGGCTGAGCCTGCCGCTTGTACCAGCCAATGTACATCACTGATGTTAACCTTTGGTAGGTCTTGGAGACATCGAGTGTAAAATAGTGCCTATATAATATCTGTACGCTATCTCTCTCGCTATCTATCGCTCTTCCCTCTACCGCTCTACTGTAGACCAGGGTTGCCAACTCTCACGCATCTGGCGTGTGACACACGCTTTCACTCTCAATCTCACGCTCTCACTCTGCCCAAACTATTCTCACGCCAAAAACAAGATGAACCGGCGATCGTTTTTGGTTGGTTATTTACAATGTTGAGTTGACAGCTGCTCAAGCTGTCGATCCGCTCCCTCCCCGCCCCCACCACTCTTAACAACGTTAACAGACAGCAGAGCAGTGGGAGCCGGTTGGTCAATCCCCGACCCGTATTGCGCATGCGCAGATCTAAGATCCAGTAGAAATTATACAAAAGTAAAAGTCTGCTGCTTATTGTTCTACTATAGGCCAAAATAGAGTCAAAGAATATATGAGAGTGAGAGTGTGTTAATTAATATATTTGGCAGTTTGGAGTAAGTCTGTATAGATTGTTTGTGTGTGTGTGTTCCATGTATAGGACTCTCACGATAATTAATTTTGTTGGATACATTTTCCCGGAAATTATTGCGTTAAACGATAATATTGTCGGCACCGTTGTATGACCATTTTAGATCACTGACATAATGATAATATATAATAATAATTCAAGTACATCCTTTCAAACTGCTAGTCACATCCTCATGTAAATGGAAATGTATCGAGTTAATTTTTATTTATCACTGTTATTGCTTTTCCTCAATTACCAGGTAGCCTACTCTTTAAGTCAATGAATTGCTTATCGCGACAGGCACACAATAAAACAGTGTGTTTCATTAGTGAATGAAACTTTGTGCCCTTTATACTCTGTGTCCAATATTGTGTATTTGTATATATATCCTATATATATGCTAAGGTCCCGCTACTGACACGATAGCAGTCATTTAGTGCGCATATGTGTAATTAAACCCATGATATCAAAATCTCACTCCAGCCAGGTACCCAAAGTTGGCAACCCTGCTGTAGACCGGAAGTTTACAACTGCACACCCAGCCGCCGGAAGTTGATAGACACCATCTTGTACAACTAGCCAATTGAATTCTATAATACACCATTTAAGCCCGGGGGAGAAATGCTAACACTAGCATCGGCGATCGCCGATCTTTTCTACTTCACGCTATCTGCACAAATGGTTGACATTAAACATTAAAAAGACCAGGCAGTTCAGAGAGAATCAAAGGAAGGCAGGCAGGCAGCTTTGCATGACATTCTTCTGGATGTGTTTCATTGTGGTGATAGTGAGGGTAGGCAATCGTTTTGTTGACAAGACAGTAGTAACGGCCATCTTGGTGACGTGTGTTGTTCTGCAAGACCAGAGATGCAAAACAAATGTGTTACTTCACAGTTTTACGACACATTTTTTTTTTTTGACTTGCAAAATTATCTTTTAAATTGACAAACATCATATTTGTAATTCGTGGCACAATTCAAACGGGATCGAAAGATAATCTTTCTCTCTCCATTGACTTCAATACATAATTTTTTCGAAATAAGGTCCCATGGCAACCCGGTATCACGGCAAGACGTGAACATGTGACGATTTACCATGCTGGGAGACGTGAAGATGTCACGGTTTCGTCCCCTTCAAACGTGACAGCTACACGGTATTGTTAACCCATGTTAACCAGTGGAGAAATAACCGGAAATACCAAGCAAATGCTACCCCGACGTAATGATTTATTTTGTAATAGTCACACTCGATTACAGCGATTTTCTTGTTGCCCCAGCTGGTCGACACCTCTTTTAGCATAAACAAAGGCTACATTAATGTATTAAATCGATGTTAATCCATGCGTGTGGATGTGGAATTAACGGACGTGACGTTGTGCGATTGAGTTGCCAAGCAACAGCTTCGGTTCATGTTAATTTACAAACTATTCAACTACAACCGTAGTTATATTTAAAAACATGTTAGAAGGCCTCACGAAATACTTTAATGCACATTCAAATGTAAATGTGAAGGAATGTGTGTATAACAAAATACATCGGTCATTAACCGAAACCGGAAACAGACGTAGGCAAGATCCTCAGCTCGATGATTGGATGGTTATCCGCAATGCATGCTGGGATTTGGTGTTTATGTGATGTGAAATCTGAAAACGTTTTTTAAAAATACAATAATACTTTATTCCGAGTGTGCTTGCTTTACTCTTTGAAAGTCATCACATAACGGCATTGTAATACACGGTTCGGCTGCATTACATATTACATATCTGCCGTAGTTCTCTATTTATAGAGCCCTGCTGAGAAGACTTCTGGACAAACAGGAGAACTGCCGCCAAAACTGAAGATGTGACGTGGATCATAAATATATAAGCAATTATACAACATCTTACATTTCTTTTCACACAATGCGTCTCCTTTCAGTATCAACACTAATTCGGCTGACTTTTATATTTGATCCAATTGGTAGATAGGCTGTATTTACACCATAACGGTGCACAGCTGATAGAAAGGGACACCTAGTGGTCAAAGCACGTTATTGAATTTTATTATTTTATTATTAGATATTAATAGGATCTCTATAAAGTATATTCATTACTCGTTATTCTCTACTAATAGTTCATTAAAGACTGTATATAATGACTAGTTTGAACATCCCTTTCAAGATTTCAAGATTTTATAAGCTAAGGTTTATTGACATATCATATTATACACAACTACTGTGTAGTTATGCAATGAATGAAAAACTTGGGTTGCAGGTTCCTCAACAGTGCATTACAAGACATCTATCAATATGTGTGTATACTCCACCATTAAACTGTCATTCTGCACATTTCTTATACTATCTACATACATCTTATAAGAGTATAATACATATGTATAATATCAGTTTAATAATAAACAAATAAGTGCTTAAACATAGTTAACATTGCAGGAAAGCAATATATTAGACGTTAAGTACTATGTCAGGCTTAATATTTATCTGTAGATACAAATGTCACTGTGTGTGCTGTGTGCTCTGCATGTGTGACCATTAAAGAATCAGAATCAGAATACCTTTATTAGTTCCACAGAGGGGAAATGTGCAGCGTTACAGCAGGAAAGAGCTACAGACAGCTTAGTGTTGCATATCTTACATGCGTTAAAAAAGTACTAAGTTAGAATAAAATAAACAATATGCTAAAAAAAGTACTAAGTTATAATATAAAGATAACAAGTTACATCATTTTCAAAAATACAGATCAAAAACAAAACGGCATATATATTTATTTAGTGGCCAGGTATAAATTACACAATTATTAATGGCATATATATATTGCACAAAGTTGGTTTGTATTTAGCAGCAAGGGGTGTTATAGTCAGGGCTGCACATAACTGGTGCGCAGGTGCGCATGCGCACCTCCGCCAAAAAAAGAGCACCGGGTCATTTGAAACAAAGCGCATTTGCGTACCAACATTGAGAGTGAGAGAGAGAGAGAGAGAGAGAGAGAGAGAGAGAGAGAGAGAGAGAGAGAGAGAGAGAGAGAGAGAGAGATAG
>NW_022992214.1:187987-215836 GCF_902827175.1 Gymnodraco acuticeps | reverse complement strand
GGCCCTTTTTCAGTTTAGAGCAATAGCCCCTCCAAATGTCTGTGCACGTCCCTGTTTCCTTGCGTCTCTCCATGCTTCCCTGGTGGGAGGGACTAGTCGCAGGGAAAAGACGCAAGTGCGGGACGCAAGGAATCCATGTACCGAAGTGAGATGCACCTAAAGTCTGTGGTTATTACAAGCGTGTGAGATTATAGACATAAAGATCAGTAACTACTCCTCGTGAAGTCTGAAGCTTCTAAGGAGCCCTTGTGATGCTGACTTGCGTGTCGTCGGCACTCTGTCCCCCCCCTCCCTGTGAGCTGTGGTGTTCCACAAGGAAGCATATTAGGTCCGTTTACAGGGTTTTTAATTAAAAAATTAAGTAATTACCGGCTAACGGAAACCCTGGTCCGTTACTGTTCCTAATTTATGTAAATGACATGTCATCAGCATGTGACTGCAACTTGTTCCTGTTCGCGGACGACTCAGCCCTGCTGGTCTCTGACAGGAAACGGGTTGGCAGGTTGAAAAAACCCTCAGCTCCGAGCTCGGCAGAATCTGCACCTGGCTCGCCGATAATAAATTATCATTACACCTGGGTAAAACAGAGTCCATTCTCTTCGGTTCGAAACATAATCTCAGCAAATCCGACGACTTCTCAGTTGCAGTGGGCGACATTATTGTCACAAGTAAGAAGGAAATTACATACCTAGGATCTATTCTTGAGGCAAACCTCTCCTGTGACAAAATGGCATCCAATGTAATAAAAAAAGTCAATCAAAGAACTAGATTCCTATACCGGATCTCCTCTCTGGTAAACAAAAACACCCTGAAAACTCTGGCAGGAGCACTCATTCAAGGGTACTATGACTATGCTTGCACGTCATGGTACCATAGCACCTCCAAGGCGCTAAAAATAAAACTTCAAACATCGCAAAATAAACTGGTCAGACTACTGCTTGACCTTTCATCTAGAACCCACCTCACCTCTGCCCACTTTGACAACCTAGGATGGCTTAGAGTAGACGACAGAGTACAGCTACTTGCAATGGGCCATGGTCTACAAGATCCACTACACCTCTATGGTACCCATGTACCAGGGTTTCCGTTAGCCGGTAATTACCGGTTTTTAGCTGGTAAAATGTATTAAAAACCGGTAAATTCAAAACCTGCCGGTCAAAATGTCTGGTAATAATTAGGGAGGCTCCGATAGATCGGCCGCCGGTCATTATCGGCCGATATTCACTCTTAATTGTTTGATCGGTGCTCTCTATAAAGGCCGATCAGGAGAGCTGGATCTGATCGATATGGACATAAACGCGAGTGAAGTGTAACCGGACCCGAGAGAGAGATCAGATCAGCTGCTGAGTCTGACCGAGACACGCAGCTCTGCATAATCACCTGAAGCCCCGCCCTCTGTTTAGCGAGCTGCAGGAGCTGCATGAGAAACTGACGGGCTGTCAGAGAGAGAGGAGGGAGAGGGGAAAAGAGAGCATCCGTTTCTCCCTGTTATTATTCAAAGTTAATGTAAACTTTTGAATAATGTACGTTATCTACAAAATTCATTCCCAAAGGTCAAGGAATACCATGATCATAACACCAGAGGGAGCTCCACAAATCATAGTGAAACCCAGATTTGGCACAAAAAAAGGGGGAATACACGTTTCGCAATTATGCCACATCAAGGTGGAACGCTCTTCCCACAACTGTAAAGGAAAGTAAAACTATTACTTACCTTCAAAACCTCTCTTAAAGAGCACCTTCGGGGGAGAGCATTGCAAAACTGGCCCCGGTAATGGTACAAATCTCAACCTGTCGTTCAATGGACAGCTTCCCCCCCCCCTATCTATGTATATACTCGCATTTTAGACTCTGTTACTAACTGTATATCTGTAGACTTGGTATGTCTTAAATGTCCGGTTAGGATGTATTAGAACGAAATCTAAAATGAAAATTGTAAACAAGCAATCTGTATGTAAAAAAACCACCTGTATGTAAATTGTAAATAAGCCATCTTGTATGTCAAATATGTCTTATATGTCTTAAATGACATGATGAATTGGAAATGGGGGACCCTGATGTAAACAAGACGAAAGTCTTTCTCTGGTCTGCATCCCCTTAACAATTGTATGTTTTGAGCTGTACTGTACTGTACCCAATATACAAGCTGTTAATAAACTTTTCAATCAATCAATCAAACCACTCTATAAGGCAAGCTAACAAGTGCTAATATGTAGCATGAATACAACATTTTAAAAACATTACTACAGAGCTTAGATAAAAAAAACAATGGACCCAACTACTGTATCGTTCTTGGAAGGAGGATCTGGTGGATTTTGGAAGCTTTCATTGCTTCAACATTATTTAATTTCTGCACTCATGTTAACAACAAATAGTGGCATTTTCTTAGCAAGGATGTACAAGAAATCAGTGATGTTATTTTGTCTATTGTTGACTACAGGTTCAGCTGTTGCCAATGTTTGTATAACTTTATTGGAATTTTTTATTATGTTACTCGCAGAATGGAAAAAGATAGAGTGGAGGACAGAAGATAGTTGATGAAGGATGGATGGAAAAAGGGTTTGTCATGCATGTCATATTAGGGGAAGGGGACTGTTTATGTTTTTGAGGAAGGATTAAATGTCCCCTAATCCATTATGAGCCCTGTACCCCATTTCATATAATATCCCTAAAGAGGTCGGCCCGGACTGTCACAACAACAGCATGTGACCCTCAATCGGATATGATAGCTGCACAAGGAATTAACCCCAAAATACTGGGGTCGGGCTGCCAGACTGAATTAGTCTTTGGTGTGTGTGTGTGTGTGTGTGTGGTGTGTGTGTGTGTGTGTGTGTGTGTGTGTGTGTGTGTGTGTGTGTGTGTGTGTGTGTGTGTGTGTGTGTGTGTGTGTGTGTGTGTGTGTGTGTGAGAGAGAGAGAGAGAGATACATTCACTTGCATCTCTTGTCAACAGCTATACTGTGTACAGAAGCAGTTTCGTACATTTGGGTCAAATCTTAATGCTTGATTAGTAATGTAACTGATTAAAATGAGGTAAATTACAAATGTTATAATGGTGCATTAGATTTGTTTTGGACTAATTGTCAGACAAGAGTTTATCTTTTCACATTTATATGTTTGATGATATTTTACAAGCTTATTTTTAAACACTTCTTGGGGATGAAAACTGGGAAACTTTGGTGATAAGCGCTGGTCTCTTGGTCGTCTGTTCCACCATTTTACAGACAGAAATATTTTAACAACTACTGGATGCATTTCCATAAATGTTGCTTTCAATGTTCATATTCAACACAGGACCAGTTGGTTTAATTTGCTCTGCTGTGTCAAAATTCCTCACAAAGCTGCCAGCATGATTGCAGAGATGGTCTTTTGGAGTATCATTAAGCACTTATTGCGAGTTTATTTATCACCAAGGTTTCACCTGAGATATGATGACAGCATAGACATCAGTGAGACAACATGAAGACCGATGGAAAGACAAATATCCCACTTTATTAGATTCGGTGGATTTGAAGATACAACTGAAGTGAGCCCAAGATTAAACTTCATAACGGATTTGATGTATTTTGTTATTGTTTTCCTGTCCAGCTCATATTGGCATCACAAAGGGGAATAGGTCAAACCAATCGTCCAGTGAAATCAGATAAAAGCAGAAAGGTCGGCAGTGTGAATGTAATCCTATTGTGCTCATAATGAATATGTGCGGATCTGTGAGGCAGGAATAGAGATGTGGAAAGAGAAAAGAAAGAGATTTCACAGGTGCTTGGTGCTTATTCAAAACCTTTTTTGGCATCATGTTTTCTGGAGGATACATTGTTCACATAGTGTTCCCAATAAATGTCAGAAATTATAGAAAGGGTTCATATTTTATACGATTCACACACACACACACACACACCACACACACACACACACACACACACACACACACACACACACACACACACACACACACACACACACACACACACACACACACACAAAACATCTCCTGTTGCCCAGCCCCTCTCTCTTTATGCTTTTTTGTGTGTGTGTGGAAGAATGCCCACGACCCCCACCACCACCATTACCCTCGGGGCCCTTGGGCATTCATCACCGTGTGCACCCCGACCCCCCCACCCATTTACCCCCCTTTCACCCAGACACCCCCCACGTTTTCCTCTCCTCACCCTCCCCCCTTTTGTTTGCTTCTCTGTGTCACACCATCACACAAAGCTGCTTGTTTTGACGGCATCAAAAAAACACTTTTATTTTTGCATAATCTCAAACTACTACTTCTACACACACACACACACACACACACACACACACACACACACACACACACACACACACACACACACACACACACACACACACACACACACACACACACACACACTGAAGTTAAGCTCCTTCGAAATTTCCCTAGAGGGGAAAAGGGAAGAGTGCTACTCCTATTGAGATCCAACACGGTGATGAATAGCAGATACAGGGAGGAGGTGGACAGTGAAAGAGGAAGTGGATAGATCGGAAAAATGTCCCAAAAGTTGAAGTTGGAAGAAGGTGGAGGAGGGAAGAAAGAGGAAGAGGAGGAGACATGTTTCCAGGAAGGAAGAGGAACAACAGTATCAGGGAATGGTAAAGGTGGAAGTGAAGAAGGAAGGAAGGAGGGAAGTGTAAGGAAGGGAAATGTCTTTGTTAAGGTTTTGGAAAGAGGACAACATTCTGTGTCGATTAAATATATATTTAAATTGTAAAAAAATTACAGTGAAAAGGAGTTTGGGGAGGAGAAACATTGATGCTTTGTAAATATGAAAAAGTAAGAAAAGAGAAAGACATTTGGGAACAATGAATAAGATGGAAGTAAGATGTGGATTTGAGAGGAGAAGAGGAAGAAAACAAATTGGAAAGACGACAAGGAAGTTCAGAGAGGACAACAACTAATGGCAAATATAATATAAGTGAGGATTAAGATGAGAAATATCCGAAACAAAAGATAAACAAATAAAAAAATGACTAGGAAGAGGAGATAGTTAACGCTTAGAAGATCGAAGAAACAGGAGAAGTTTTAGGAAGTAGGAAGGATGGAGTAGGAGAAGGAGGAGGAGGGAAGCGTCTTAGGAAAAGGGGGGAGGAGGAGGAAGGGGGGGGCATCAACAACCATCTTTCCCCCTCCCCAGATGGTGAGAAGGCTGGAGAGCGCGCTGCACTCCACCGTGCGTTTTGTTCCAGCCACAAAGTGCCCAAAGCTCCGATCCGTTCCGAGCCAAAGCAAGCCAAACCGGACCACGGCGTGCGTCCCTCTTTACGCATCCCCCGCCTCCAACCACCACCACCTCCTCCTCCTCCCCGACCGCGTTTCTGTGGCAATGGAGCCGTAACCAACCTCTTAACTGAGCCGAGCGTGAGAAATAGCGACGGACACAGAGACAGCTGAGAACAAGCGGCTATGGAGGAGAAGCGCAGGGAGGCTGGAGTCTAGACAAATTAAAACACACCCGGATTACTTTTTTGCAACATTTTTTAACTCTAGTACCGCTATAAAAGCAGGGATTTCCCGGTTTTATTTTTCTCTCATCTCTATTATATCATTGCACGGTGAGGATGCAGGGGAAGGAGAGGAGCTTCTGCACGGGATGCTGGAGAATAACGCTGCTGTTCTGCGTCCTGGCTCTGCACTTGATGCCGCTGTCTGTCCACGGTAAGAAACTGCCCTTCACCGTGCACTGAAATCATGCAAACACATTTAAAACCCGTCCACTTCTCGAAAAATGTGCTTCAAAATTGCTGCAGCAGCATCTGAGGAGCCAGGGTACCTAAACACACTCCCACAGGGCAGCCAGAAAGGAGGTCAGTGAGCCTCGGATTGTGGGTTAGCAGGCGCTGCACACTCAACTGGTATTGATAGATATTGGATAGTAACATTATGTGACATTATTCTGTACTTTATATTGGTTTTAAATCTCCCACTCAATGCAAACTGAGTATTCAATTGGATTGTGGAGAATCTGTCCTCAGAACATTTGAATAATCCACATTTTGGATGGACAGTAGAGCAAATATTGCCTTAATATGATACTGTAGTAGTAAAATAATCTTGCATTGATATAGTGGACACATTTCAGGGCGAAATCACTATAAAATACTCAGTCCCTGCAGGAATATTTGTCACAGGAGAGACAAACTGAAATGAGGTCACAGTAAAGACACATCTAAGCCCTTATGGATATTATAGAGACACAAGAGGGGGTAACAATGAGGTCAATTTAAACCCATTGGACACCATAGACGCACTGCAAAACAGAATATAATGGAATTAATTCAACTATTGTGAGACCCCAAAGAGATATCTGAAGACATGAGTACAGAATGAGTTTACTATGAGCTCAATGCAGGAAGATTACACAACATGGCGGGTTAAAAATGACAATTTAACTCCACACACCACAGGAAACACCGGTAACACACTACTGAGGCTTTTTTCAGCAAAATCCGGTCATTAAATGAACACTGGATTATTGCAGTCACATTTAAAGCCACAGTCGGAGGAGAAATTACAGAGATGTGTGACAGTGACAGCGTCCAGCCGATGCAGTAAAGCAGATCCCTGGAGGCACACTGGCACTACAGCCACACAAAGGCGAGGATTAGTGCTGGGGGGACTTTATGAATAATGCATGAAGGGATGTGGATGGACATTCTGATACACAGAGGGGGGAAAAACCCACCAGAGTAAACATAAAAAAAAGACATGGAGGCTTTCTTCCCCTCTCTGTCTCTTTGTCTGAGATTCATTGCACACGGCGAGCTACATTACTGTCAGATTAATAATGCAGCAGCGTGCACGGGATGAAATCAGTCTGGCGTTATAATCTAATATAATCTGGTTGATTCCTTTCATTGCACCGGGTACAATTCATGCAGTGTGATGTCAAGGTGAAGCCTCCACTAAATAATATGATGTTTTTTCATGGGTGTTTTATTTGGAGCGAGAAAAATTGAAGATAAGGGGGGGGAAATCCCATTAGAGGAACATCCAAGAGCATTGAACGCTAATCTGAGCCAATAATGATGTGCAGACTGACCAGTTGATCAACTATTACTTTGGTGTGCCCTTCAAATGCCACAAGTTTTAGGGTTTTTTATTTGCCTTTGAAGGAGCAAGTGGATTTATTCCCCATTTACCAACTTAATGTTTTATAGAAATGTAAAACAAATTGTATTCCAAGCAGAGTTCCATAGTTTGTAGTGTAATCCACATGCAAACTGTGGCAACATTGTGTACATTATTTGGCCTGTTCTCCATTAAATCAAAGTTTGACACCCAAGAAGTGGAAGAAATGATCGATGCCATTGGGTGTTGGTTGAATATGAAGCTGCATCCAGTAGGTTAGCTTAGCTTAAAGAATGGAAACAGGTGGGGACGCCTAGCATGGTGCCAAGGTAAAAAAAAAACACCACATTTTTGAATTTCACTTATTAACAAAACGTCCACTTTGTAAATGCAAAAAATTGCTGCAGCAGCAAATGTTCCGTTATTCTGCAGTTCTATTGGTTTGGACATTTCCCAGTCAATGCAATCTTATAAGTAAATTGGATTTTGGAGAATTAGCTTAGCATAAATATTGGAAGCAGGGGGAAACTGCTAGCATTGATTATCCTAATACCTTGCAAATTTGACTTATTAACATGTAAATCAAGAGCTGTCGCCTCCAGGTCGCCTCACAGGAAGAAGACCAATTAGCTCTTCACCCCCCCCCCCCCCCCCCAAGGGATGTTTGCGTCACTTTTCATGGATGCTGCGGGGACTTTGTGTTAGCTTGACCTCAGGTGGATATTTAACAAAAAGGGGTTGGCAGATCTAGTGCAGACGCCTTAAAACTACCTTGGGCTAACCCTCCACCCCCTTCACACACACACACACACACACACACACACACACACACACACACACACACACACACACACACACACACACACACACACACACACACACACACACACACACGCGCACACACACACTCTCGCTTCACCGGTGGAGTGTGGAGTCGGCAGCTTGCCCCACATCTGTGAACGACGCTCAGACGACCAAAGCCAACCACCCCGACTTGACATCAGCCGACCAGAATACTGTCAGTCATTTCCTGCCGGCTTTTTTCTCCGGTGGCCATTTGCAATCCTCCTCGTCCTCTTTCAGTGTGTGTATGTGTGTGTGTGTGTGCGGGTGTGTGTGTTGTGTGTGTGTGTGTGTGTGTGTGTGTGTGTGTGTTGTGTGTGTGTGTGTGTGTGTGTGTGTGTGTTAATACAGATGATATGCCGGTGTCCCTCCCTTACACCCTTCCCCCATGCACCGTTAAGCTAGTAGATAGGTGATTGGCAGACGAATGGTTTCTGCACTGAAACTCATGGACATACATGCCCTTCTCCTCCTCTTCCTCCGGCCTGCTGACACATATCTGCATGCCGGCAGATTATCTTTGATTAAGCCAACCCCCACCATCCCCCCACATGACACTATCCTGCCTTTTTTATTGCAGTGTGCAGAAGGACAAAAAAAAAAAAGAATAAAGATTACCAATCATAAAGACTAATGTCGTCCGTCTACAGCTTCGGTTTATCATTGGTGAACAATGTCTTTTTTCTATTCGCTGTCTCTCTCGCCTCTGCATCGTCTCCGTCGCCATGGAAACCACGCACCATCCCATTGACACCGGCTGGCAGCACAGTTTGTGCATATCGCCGCCATAATGTGTTCACGCTTAGAATGTCATTAGGGCTCAAAACGTTGGCTGAGTTTTGGCACACGATGATATGAGTGGTGGCTCTACGCCTACAGACCATTGCTGTGTGTGTGTGTGTGTGTGTGTGTGTGTGTGTGTGTGTGTGTGTGTGTGTGTGTGTGTGTGTGTGTGTGTGTGTGTGTGTGTGTGTGTGTGTGTGTGTGTGTGTGTGTGTGTGTGTGTGTGTGTGTGTGTGTGTGTGTGTGTGTGTGTGTGTGTGTGTGTGTGTGTGTGTGTGGCAATGGGGTGTAGTCCATCAATACTCTAGCTCTAATTTCTCGATGATATCATTTCCCGTCGTATTGGTGTATTAATTATTTCTGCAGGATGATTTCATGCTCGTTGACTGTGTGGGATTTGCAGCAGATGTACAAATGTCCCTGTCGGCCGTGCAAACATCTCTGTTTTGACTCTTATAATGCAAGAAGGAAAAAATGTACTCCTCATTTCTTAAAGTATTGCCTGAAGCGTTCAACGGGAAGCAGAAGAAGTGAGACAACAAAGTCTGTACATGTTATATCATCTTTCTAAGTGACGGAGTGACAGACATTTAGAGCAGCCAGGAGTAATGTCTGAATATTCATATTTCATTTTGAAAACTTCTCAATCTGCTGAGCATCATTTAAGCAGAGTGACGTTTTTTATCCGGCTGTACTTTGAATCTGATAACAGTCACTCATTAAATCATACATTTTATTGAGTGCACATATTTGGGACCTGAGTTGGGATTTGACCGAGTACATTTCCGCAAGTAACGTACAATGTTGAGGTACTTATTCTTCGGTTGAGTACTTTGATTTTGTATTTCAATATCTTCGCATTGTGAAAGCCCAACATACTCTTCACTTAATCTTCACAAATGCGCAATAAACAAAGTTAAAGATGAATTTGAATGATTATAACGGAAGTATTTTAAAATGTTCTGTATATATTTTGCTGAATTTATAACATTTTTGTAAATTCTCCGGCCAAGATATCCGTGTAGACCATATCTAAAATTGGGACAGCCCTAATACATACATTAAAGACATGGTCATGGTTAAAGGATTAACAAATAGTTCAGACAATTTCCAGTTAATGTCATTCATTTATTTTGCAAAAACAAGAAGATATTAACTTGCTTTTAAACTCTTATTTTCTGCTTTGCTCTGTTTCATATGATTATACATTTGTTTTGCTCTGTTATTAATCAGACAAAGCAAGCTATTGGATCTTATTTTCTTGCATTTGACGGATAAAAAACTAATTAAAATGTACTTGAGAATGTAAATCACCGCTTGCAGCCCATATCACCGTCATAGGTGTTTTTGGACAAAAAAACGAAAGCAAATCAACTTTATTGACAGTCTCTTCTCCCTCAAACCTTTCTCGTAGCACTCCTTTGGGATCTGTTGAGCTAATATGTCCGCCATCCCAGATTAATCTGATTGTCGGGAACTACGTGATCCCAATCTCATTTGTAACATCCTCCCACCTGGATCTGCTGCAGGCCAACATCAGCATATATGATCAGTGCCATAGGCCTGACCCCACCGGCTGCTGTGTGTGTGTGGTGTGTGTGTGTGTGTGTGTGTGTGTGTGTGTGTGTGTGTGTGTGTGTGTGTGTGTGTGTGTGTGTGTGCAAACATACTGTAATATACAGTATGTATGTTAGTGCATTTCAGCCTCCTCTGAGGTGTGCAAATGTTTGTTTTTCACAATTTTAAATATGTGATAACAGACCGTAGTTAAATGCAATGCAGTATATAATCTAAATTGTCCTTCAGTAATTATTTAGTGTATACACTAAATAATTACTGAAGGACAATTTAGATTAACTTGTACTTAACGGTGGGGGTAGGTAATTTCACTTCAGAAAACACTTGTTATATTCCATGGAATGCTCTTAACATCCCGCGATAGCAATGAATACATGAAATGCTTTGACAATAATACATACAAACATCTGTGGGAAGCCGTGGCGCTGTAAAAGCACGACCAATCATCTGAGCCGGCCCGGCTAAAGTAACTGGATGGCCTACCTGCCTGTCAGCCTTCCATCTGGGCACAAACTTATCTCGTGCCCTCATTGGTCATGTGCGCGTTCGTGTGTGTTGGAGGAGGGGCTCTGTGAGGAAGTCTGAAGGAAGGTACTTTCAAATTCTAGCGCACTCGAGCTGGTTTGTCCATTCTTACCTACACTACCTTTAACTTGAGTATTTTCATTGTATGATAGTTTGTACTTCTACTTCACTACATTTTGAAGCCAATATTGTACTTTATACTACTCTACATTTTTAGAACGCTTTAGTTACTTTACAGATTCAGATTATAAGTCATACAAAATATGAATCCACTAAAAAATAAACATTGACTGGTTCTTCTTCTTCTTCTTCTTCTTCTTCTTCTTCTTCTTCTTCTTCTTCTTCTTCTTCTTCTTCTTCTTCTTCTTCTTCTTCTTCTTCTTCTTCTTCTTCTTCTTCTTCTTCTTCTTCTTCTTCTTCTTCTTCTTCTTCTTCTTCTTCTTCTTCTTCTTCTATCAGTACAACTGAAATTCATTTAATCTCAAATCACAGATAGAATAATTGCTGGCACACCGGTTGCTCTGAGGTTTACCCCACAGTCTGCATCATTATCACTTTAAAGCACTCGCTCAACCCTCTTTAACTCCACATGCATCTCCACCAGCCTCTCCACCAGTCACTCAATGTCCTCCTGCTTCAAACAGCTGTTAACCCTTCATAAGTCCAATACCCTTCACTTCACTGTGAGATATTTAGTGTACCGTTATGGTCCAGCAAAGTGTGACTCTGATTGTAAGCTCTGTGTGATCAATAATAGTGAGCAGCCTGTGCCCTTCATGAATTGATTTATTTATTTTGTGTGATGACTCAAAAACTCAGTGAGGTTACAAATACGATGAATCCACGTGACGTGTTTCCATTGTGGTTCAACAAACTACAACCGAAGCCATGTGGAGAATATCCCTCTTCTCTTTTAGGGCTTCAAAACAAGTGATATTAATGACTTAGTTATTGTCTAAACTTTATACATTGTGCTACAGCATTAAAGGTCCCGTGTCATGGCCATTTCTACTGATCATATTTCCATTGTTGAGGTAGAATAGATTTATATTGTTCAATGTTCCAAACTCACATTGGTTTCTCACAGCATCTCTGTATAGAATGTGTATTCACTCTCTGTCCTAAACGGCTTGTTGGAGCTCCTGCCCCCCCCTCCCTGTGAGCCCAGTGTGCTCTGATTGGTCGGGACGTTGTGAGGCTCGTTGCTGCGAGGAGCGGACAGGTTTCCGGGTTGGCGATACAGCGAGAACAAGCGAAACTCATCCTGAGCACACACAAACACTCACAGCCGAAGTAAAACAATAAGTGTGGCTTGATATTGAGAAAGAAAAAGGTTTATAGCGCTGTGAGAATGGGTCTGCGGAGAGCGTTTCTCCGCCATCCCAACTCGTCTATTACAAGCGTTCAGGGAGCTCTATGCAAGTCAATGGGGACTCCCTGTTAGTTAGCCAAGGGGTCCTGGGGTGTTTCTCAATCGCGAGGATGCTGGCTTGGTAGTCGCGTACTTCCAAGTCACTTCCTTCAGAAACGAAGCAAGTATGCTTCCAAGCCACGGTTTCGGAAAACGAAGAACAATGGAACAGGCTAACAAGTGTGCCACTCTCTCTAACAGTTTCAACATAAACTGTACCGAAAATAAATACCTCACGATGTCTATCTAATTATGGACTTGCTTTACTTTCACGGAACACATGTTTGGTGATAACAAACAAATGTAACAAAGTAACATATTTACCAACACATGTTCTACGCCACTATACTTACATTTAAATGTGTGCTGCGTCGGTTCAGCCATTCTCCGCAAGGGTTTTTGAACTTGGTCCGTGCGCAAAGCATTGTGGGGATTTTAAGGACGCGAAGTCTACCTATGTGCAGCCTCGAAATTTCCCCCAAACCAAGGACGCGGCCTCGGTGGAATTCCAAGTATGCTGGAGATTGGAACAGTCCTTCGGCGGCACTCGATGACGTAGCATCCTTGAAATATTGGCTTGGAAGCCAGTATCCTCGAGATTGAGAAACGGCCACTGGTGTGTGAGGTGCTCCGCGGGTTGGTCCATTTGGGCCAAACCGGTCATTTGTTGTTGATTTGGGTTTTCACACGTCACAGAACCCAGGAAGCAAACTATGGAAAATGAGAAATGTCCCCAACGAGGCGTTCTGGGGCAGCACAGACAGGTCTCTTCTGTGTTAGAGTTTTACTCGCTACAGGGTGTACTTTGAGGGGTTGTGACTCTGCAGACCGTTTACATGCAGAAAAACCTTCATAACACAAGGGGACGGGTAATAACCGGAACAGCACGACATGGGACCTTTAAGAAGTCAAACTAATGTGTTTTCAACTAAACCTGACGCCTCTTATAATCTGCTGTATGGACGACTTTAAAGATTTAAATTACAAAATGCTGCTAATCATTTTCATTAAAGTCCAATAAAATCCAGGATGTTACAGAATGTATTCTCTCTTGTAGTGCTCTACAAACAAATGAACACCGACTCACACTTACTATTCTGTTAATAAAATCGACTCTTTTACACGAGCCGTTCTGCAGAATGATTGTTTCAGCTTTTGATCTTTGATTTTGCAGTTTTGAAGTAAAAACTGCAATTCTTAGTTTGAGCTATAATCTTAAATGTGGTGCTTTTACTTGTAATAGAGTACTTTCAGACTTTATTTGACTTAATAGATCTGAATAATTGGAACCCCATTGCTTCAAGGACACTAATGTATATTACGTATATTAGATTCAGTCCAAACATGCACACAGTACATGAGCAAATACAGCAGGGTGCACATACAGTGAACCCTCTGAACCCTGAAGCTCAGTGTTGTTCCTGTGACTTTTAAAGATTACATTCAAATGCTAAATGGTCACATGCACAAGTGAGAGGCGCTTACAACAATACAACATACTTTAACATAGAGTCATGAAGAAATAAAGTAGTGCAAAAGACTGAAATACAATGCGTGACTGCAATCCTTTGGGAGAGTTATCCTTGTTTTTGCATACGAATCTGAGTCAGAGGTAGCTTTATAAAACTCATCTAAGTCCTAAAATGCAAGTGTCCCTTCCTGCAGGTGCTTCTCGTCGTCCTTGTCAGCGTCCAGGTGTTTTCCCCTGCAGGTGTGACAGTTGTTCGGGGTGTCATTGTCTTCGTCCTCTTCGCTAGTCGGTCAGAAGTTTCCATCGCCAGTCTGAACAGTGCCGGCTGCTGCTGTCCTTCCCGCTCAAAGACGAAACAATTATAGTCCTGTATGTGCGATTTTTTTGTTTTTTTTGCTGCAGTGCTGAGTTGGCGTTGTTCTCAAACTCTGGGTGCCCTTGAACAGTAATTTACATGTGTGTGTGTTCATGTAGGCGGTGTGTGTGTGCAGAAAAAAAGATGAAAGCACATTTTGTGTGCGTGCATGCGTAGGCTTGCACCTGTCTCTGTGTTTGCTGTGTATATGGTGTAAATGTGTGTGTGAGTGTGTAATGAAGGTGCTACACTGTGTGTGTGTGTGTGTGTGTGTGTGTGTGTGTGTGTGTGTGTGTGTGTGTGTGTGTGTGTGTGTGTGTGTGTGTGTGTGTGTGTGTGTGTGTGTGTGTGTGTGTGTGTGTGTGTGTGTGAGTGTGTAATGAAGGTGCTAGACTGTGTGTATGTCCTTGGGAAGCGAGTCATCGAGTTCATGCTCGTGCACGATCTCTCCTCTCCGTCTGGCAGCGCACGGTCCTCCTTTCTCCTCAACCATCTTCCCCTGCTGTCATATTAGCATTCAGGGCACTCTCACACACTGATGTGAACACACACTTAGTGCACACACACACACACACACACACACACACACACACACACACACACACACACACACACACACACACACACACACACACACACACACGAAAGCGAACCAGGTCCAGCGGAGAGACAGATCATTTGAGGAGAGGATGGTTTATGTGGACTTGCACTGGAGAGCAGAAACGATTAGAAAAGAGAACATTACATTATTAAGAAATTATCATCATTTAAACTTTTATTTCTTGACAAAATCTCAAGAAATGAAGCTTCTAAAATGTGAATATTTTTTCTAGATTACAAAAAATCTTCTATGATTATATGTTACATTTAGAAAAAGTCAAATCTGGGCTTTTCCTTTCGGTGGCATCTTTCATTTGTTTGACTGATTTATCTAGAAAACACGGGACACAACTTCCCGTGTTTTAACACAGAAATGAATAAGAGCATCTTTCACCGAACATGTCAGACTGACCACATCTGAGTGTAGGGGGGGAGGGGGGTAAAACACAGATGCTTGCATGCTTACACTTGAATATTAATTGACTAACGGTTCAAAATCAGGTCACAAGGGAGGAGGAAAAAACAGGCTGTGTACATTTAAATGCATGGATGCACAGTATGCATAGACTTAACATGCTAAACACACTCGCAGACACACACACACACAAACACACACACACACACACACACACACACACACACACACACACACACACACATCCATCTATAGAGTGGCTTCATACATGTGCATGCACACCTGTCCACACACTCACTGAGGAATTGCACAGTATCACATTTTTCAACCTCATAAAAGTGCAGTTCTTCAGAGATAAACACATTATGATTAGTTGTGTGTGTCCCTGTGTGCACGAGAGTGTGTGTGTGTGTGTGTGTGTGTGGATACAGATCTTGCCTGTTTTTTGCAGCTCTAGGCCGAGAGCGTTTCCATAGCAACACATCCTCGCTCCATCCCACCACCTGTGGAGTCAGAACTGAAAGGATGTATGTGATGGGAGGAGAGAGGAGAGGAGGAGAGAGGAGAGAGGAGAGAAGGGAACGAGAAGGATGGAGATGAAATTGACTAAATGTATGAGATAAGATGGAGGTGATGAAGAGGAGGTGATGAAGAGGAGGTGAGGAGATGAGGCAATGGAGAAGAAGAAACTAAGAAAAGATGGCGGAGAGATTTAGAAAGAGGTTTTCAATTACCGCCAAATGCAGACATTTCCTCCTGATATCGATATTAATGAGCGTTGAGTAGATAAAAAACCCTCATGGCTTATTCATTAGTGAGTAACTGTGGGAACAAGTGTGGTGTGTGTGTGTGTGTGTGTGTGTGTGTGTGTGTGTGTGTGTGTGGGTGTGTGTGTGTGTGTGTGTGTGTGTATGTAGTGTGTGTGTGTGTGTGTGTGGGTGTGTGTGTGTGTGTGTGTGGTGTGGTGTGTGTGTGTGTGTGTGTGTGTGTGTGCGTGGCTGTGTGTAGTGTGTGTGTGTCTGTGTCTGTGTGTGTGTAGTGTGTGTGTGTGTGTGTGTGTGTGTGTGTGTGTGTGTGTGTGTGTGTGTGTGTGTGTGTGTGTGTGTGGTTCTCTTGAGGTGTTTGATGCGTAAGTCAATGAGGGTGAGTGGAAGAGGCTCTCCCTGCCGCTCCACTCACTCGCTCAATGCAGCCGTTTTCATAATGAAATCTTCCCTCCTGTGTTTAATGTCCACGCACTGCAGGAAATGCAAAACTCTGTCACACTGTAGTCAGATGTGTTAAGCACTGAAACCTGAGTAAATGATTTATTACAGTTGCCTAGATTCACTATTTTCCTTCTTTCAAGAGTAAGAAATTACAAACACTCTAAATATCTGATTAAAACGTGTTCAGGTGGGAACACTAAGGCAAAGGAGCTTATGAACAATGTAGAAAGCACGGTTACGTTTGCACTTCCCTCCTCGCTGTGCCTCTTCACTTATTTCCATCTCTGACCTTTCCCTGCAAGGCGGCACAGCACTTCATGACTGATATATAATTGAAGCCCGGCATCACTTTCTTTCTCTAGGTTAAATAAGTGACTGAGGAAAGTGTTGCACCTCGCTCTTAGTAGACCATGTTAGAGATGATGACACATGTCAACGTGTAATGGTGACAGGCTCAAAATAACTTTTTCCAATGTACTTACATTAGGGAAGAGACGTCATCATCCGAAAGGCCAACTTCCTTCAAAGAATCTCTCAAAGCTCACGTATTCACTCTAGCTTTCAAACTCTGATCAACAATTTTAATCTCCTCCATTTATTTGACTGAGTCGAGACAAGCGTTGATGCAGAGGCGGGGCTTAGGGAAAAGGTGTGCATGCGCTCTTGGCCAAGATGTGCATGCAGGTGAGTCATTCTACAGCAGGGGTGTCAAACTCAATTTCATCGCGGCCCACATTCGCATTCAATTCAATTCAAAACCTTTATTTATCCAGGTAAAATCCCATTGAGATCCATGTTCTCTTTTTCAAGGGAGACCTGCAGCAGTAGGTTCCACAAGAAGACATAAACAACAGAACAACAAAAGGACATCATACAGCAAAATGTACAGGGATTACAATTTACATATTTAACCACAAGTACAGGTACCAACAGCATCTGATTGAGTAGCATCCAACCGAGCTTTAAAAACATGTAGTGGTACTAGCTTGGTAATTTTCCATTCTTTTTGCAGACCGTTCCATGTTAGAGGAGCTGCACATCTAAAAGCTTTCTTCCCTAAGACAGTCCTAGCACTTGGCACATTTAATAAAACCACAGCATGCGATCTCAGGCAATAAGTACTTTCAATTCGCAGAGAGATCAGGGAGCAGATATAAGATGGTAGTTTATCCAACATGGCTTTGTAAATGAAAAAGTACCAGTGACTGAGCCTCCGCACAGTAAGTGATGGCATAACCGCCTTGGTATACAGGGTACAGTGATGCGTGAGTGCTTTACAATTTGTCAAAAATCTCAGTGCACTGTGATACGCAGCATCTAACTTGCTCAGGCAATGGGCAGGTGCATTCATATAGATCAGATCACCATAGTCCAGCACAGGTAAAAAGGTCACAGTGACTAGCCTTTTCCTGGCCTCAAGCGAGAAACAGGACTTGTTTCTGAAAAAGAAACCTAGCCTAACCCTCAGCTTTTTAAGCAGGTTATTGACATGAAGTTTAAAAGTGAGACAGTCATCAAGCCAGATACCCAGGTATTTGTAACAGGTAACCACTTCAAGTTGTATTTCTTGCGTAGTTACAATATCCAAAGCAGTCTCTGGTGTATTTTTAGCTTTAGCTTTAGAAAAGAGCATTACCTTGGTTTTATCCACATTTAAAAGAAGCTTAAGCTCAGAGAGCTGAGCCTGAAGGTAAAGGTTGCACTCAAATGGCCGGTTGTAACTATATAAATATATAATATATATATAAAATAATGTATTACATTATTGCCCCTGAATTGGATTATTATCGGATAGGATAATAACTTAGTAATTAACTACGTCTGAAAGCAGAAGTCCAGGGCAAATAATTGCAAGTCTCTTCAGTGCGCATGTCACAAAATGAGATGCATTGTGGGACATGTAGTTTATGGGCAACCTGCTTCTGTAATGTGGCATGTAACCCTATAATATACGTATTATATTCATAAAATGAAGTCGCGGGCCGGATTTGGCCCCCGGGCCTTGAGTTTGAGACCCCTGTTCTACAGAAAAGGTGGAATCTGGGTGATACAAATCTGCTGAAATATATTCCTTCTAAAAACATCTAAAACCTGTTAAATAGCAAAACTCTTAACTTGATGAATCCACAACAAGTAGAGCTTCAATTATTTTCATTTTTTTTATTATTTGTATACTTTATATAACGCTTATTTGTATAGGAATGTCACTGGTGTTACGTGTTACCTGGAAGAAGAGTAACACCAGTGACAATTTGGAGAAAACACCACCATTTTAACAAAATGGCTGCCATGTGTCAGACCAAATATGGCTTCAGTCAATATCAAAATCGTTTAACTCTTCAATACAATACATGTTCCCATTCAAATGTTCACCCCTAGGGCTATGCAATGAGTAACACTAATGACAGACTTGAAAGACTCATGTAACATTTGAAGATAAAATGACACCTTTAACAAACAAAGTAAGAAGTATCTGACTTATGTCTTTGTCCACTGCTCTGCCTCAAATGATCTCTTGTTACAGGAGGCACTTCAGTGACAGTACATTACTTCAAAATAAAAGCGTTTTGTGTAGCAGTAACACCAATGACGTAATTTTGGGTGACTGACATTTATTTGATATTATTAATAATAATTTACGTTTTTATTACCATTTCAGTGTTATATGTAATGCTTGTAATGTTATGTAAATATAAATTAGATTTATTTATTGAAAAAAATATATTTTAAATGAAAACTATCGGCTCCACTTCCATGTATGATCAAAGTGACAAGGCAGTTCCTTGAACTTGGCATTTTAAATAAATTGCAATTTACGTATAAAACCATTTTTTATTTATTTTTTATTTAGTACCATTGCAAAGACAATCTCTATTTATTCAACATATATAATGAATGTGAGTATTAGGTCAACGTCATGTATTTTGGTGTCTGCAAAAGTAAGTGACAGCACTTCCACCTTTTCTGTAGAATGACCCAGGTCAATGCCCTTACCTGTATATGTTAGCGGTAAAGAATGCAGTGTAATAAACTGTTCCATAGTAAAATAATACTTTGAAGGGAGACATTCTGCATTATGAGTACTTATCAAAAGTGAGGTCAGTTTGGCCAAAGGAGCCTCTAAGCTCTTGTTTATATGCCAGTGTCAAACCTTTGCCCTGCTACCCCCAGTCTGGGTCACCAAACTGGCTGGCAGGCCCTAACTGTCACAACCAATCAGATTCATTTTAATACGTTGTCAGAGCCAATCATAGCTCTCCGGGTCACTATGGGTGGTTTTGGTAGGCTTACCCCTCTCCTAAATGATCCGGGTTAAACAAAAGACCCCGAAAGTCGGCCGCTCGCCAGACCAGGCTTACAGCACTTGGCCTTGAGGTGCCGTTACACACACACACACACACACACACACACACACACACACACACACACACACACACACACACATACACACACACACACACACACACACGAGAAGACATTGCCAAGCTCTTCTCATTATGAACATCCACACCCTTCACCAGAGGAGCTGGAAGCCACCCCAATTACCAGTGGGTTATACTGGCAGAGGGTCAACACACACACACACACACACACACACACACACACACACACACACACACACACACACACACACGCTCACTCATATAAATAGTGTCACAGACATGCAGTTTGAGGAATCTCCTTATGTCATACTGTCTTGATTAGCTCATGTCCACTGGGAGGAAAACAAACAGAGACTCTTTTATTTCGCCTCAGTCTGAACCGATCCGTCCCAATCTGACCCGACATCGACCCGTCCACTGATCTGCCAGGTCTGTGGCTCGAACAAAAGACGCTAGTTATTGTTGTTTCTTCCCTAGGGTTGCACTTTAAATCCCCTCAAAACTCTATTTTATGGACATACTCAGTCTTTTAGTGAGACCTAGATTTGAAATGTGTTGTTAAATCACCACTTAGTTAGGTTTCTTATTTAAAGAGGCCCTATTAAGCTTTTGGGTGTTTCTCCCTTTCCTGTAGTGTGTTATATAGGTTTTCTCTCCCACACACACTATATTTTCTACACTAACTACTGCTATGATGAATTCACTTTTTAAGCTGCCACAGAGCCTCCTCAACCTGTCAAAGATACCTCCTCGTTAAACAAATTAGACTAACAAGGCGGGGAAAGAGAGACAACTCCATTTAATTGCATCATTTAATTGGATCTCAACACAGAGATGCACAGTGAGGGTGCTGGCAGACTGACAGCACTGTGGTTTAGACCAGGAAAAGCCACGGCATCCTGAAGCCAAAAAGATTCGCTATCTGTCCACCAAACTTTTGTGTCAATCCATACAAACGTTAAAGTATTTCTGTGTGGACCAAAAGGGCGAGACAGACATTGACTTGTTTGGAGTCATGTTGCTATGACCCAGAGAATTGGGTTTGAGATGCAAAAAAAGCGTCTGTGTTGAACCAATGTTGGGTAACGTGTACATAACTCGACGGATACAGAAAGACATTCAGTCTATTGTAACTTGATTGACAGGTGACTCACTCTCTGCTTGCTCCACCCTTGCTCCACATCTATTTCCAAAACTGGCTTTTTAGGCTCCAAACAAATGCCAAGTTTTATGTAATGGGAGAGTTCCAATCTTCATAATGTCAAACACATACGGGTCACAGACATGTCATATTGAAACAAGGCTTTACTCTTCTACTCCACTAGATTACAAATAATCAACTAATAAGTGATGATATATTCTGATAGGTTGGTCTACCCAGCAGTGTGTGTAATGCATCAATATTTATAATCCAGTGATGTGTACTTTTCTGCGGCCTATGAGTAGTTTTATGTTTTGCACTAATGCTAATGCAAGACTAACTCAAGCAAAGTATGTTGGTTGAATACTTCTTCCACCACTGCCAATATGCAGTACTCGATGATGATTCGGTACACTCATTACACGATTTGGTTATGAAGATGTTCTGCATGCATGTCCTGAACAGCCAATCACCCAAACAGGCTGATTTTGAGGAGCGTGGGCTAAGTGCAGGTCAAATTGTGGATTGTACACACTAGTCATGCATTGGTCTTTTTGTGAGTGTTGTCTTTTTGGTACCAGGTGCTTCATGCTATGATATAACCGGGCCGAAGCATTGTGAGATGTGTGCCTGCTAATAGCAGACGGTACAGAGAGTATTTCTGAGAGTTTTCTCCTCAGAGACTGGAAGATTAAAAGTCCAGAAGTGTCGTTCATGGACACTGAAAGCCTCTCCCTTCCTCCTTGTCACCGTCTCTCTTCATCTCTCACTTTGACACTTCAGTGTTAACTTCTTTCTTCTCTCTGTCATGACGTGTCCCTCGTTACCAATCCCTCCTCATCACCCCCTGTCATCCTTTCAGGGTTACGTGGCAGCCATTACTGTCTGTTTTCCAGCACAGTTTGTATTAATCAAGCTTTCAGTTGTGTTGAAGGGTTTTCCCACCGGGCAAACTCTCACTTAATGAGTGTGTTGCTGTCAGGTGTGTGTGGTTGAGATAAAGCAAACGAAGGCGAGTATGATTGTTTTTTAAAAGAGAGAGGCGGACATTCACGCTCTGTAATCCTGATTTCCTGGTGAGCGACAGGCATTCACTGGAGTGTGAAACCCTTCTGTGCAGATATATACAGCTTATTTTTGTAAGAGTGCTGTTTTTGGCATATTATCCTGGGCTGCTCGGTTGATGTGTAAAACAGCAGTGCATTGTGGATCCTCTGCGGATTAGCCTCAGATCGACCTCGGCTTCAAAGACGCAGATCACTGCTGTCGGCCAGAAAACAAAACATTAAATAAACAGAATCCTTCCTCCTGTCAACACTGTGTGGCCAAAGTGACAGTCTCACGCCTAATGATGACAGAAACCATTACATGCATGAATTCATATGTATTGGTTTGTAATGTATTCATTGATTTATATTTCTTAATAGTAAAAGAGGCCCTGTTGCCTTTTTATGAGTTTTCCCTTTCCTGTAGTGTGTTATATAGGTGCATGTAAATGGTCTGCAAAGGCTAAAATCCTAAAGTTCCCTCCAGAGGAAGTTTCTCTCCCACCCCCCCTCCCCCCTGCCTGAAACGCCTCCATTGAACTCCTTTGTTTACTTAAGAGACATAGTGACATCACTGCATAACACTCACGCTTCTATTGGCTAGCGCTTCAACACATTGTACGTGATAGGCTAAGGGGGCGGGACATCTCTAAGCGGTTGACCAATCACAACAGAGCCGTCCAGCTAACCAATAAGAGCAGACTGGGCTCTGGTTTCAGACAGAGGGTGAAAAGAGGTGCTGCAGCACAGGCAGTATGAGAAAAATAAAGAGCTTTTTGAACATTAAAGAACGCAATATGAGCTCTTTAAAGTAGTTGGTTATGCTTTTAATTTGAAGGCAGGTTTGGACACCAGGTGATTTGAGCATTGTGTGATCAGGTATTTACTGGAAGCGAGTGGAGGGGGGATTCGCAACAGAAAGGGCATACGTTTTTTTCTTACCAGGGAAAGCCACAGGACAAGAGAATAGGTAACAGCGGTTGTTCATTAGACCCTTAAAGGTCCCATGTCATGCTTTTCCTGTTATCACCCGTCCCCTTGTGTTATGAAGGTTTTTCTGCATGTGAACACTCTGCAGAGTCACAAACCCTCAAAGTGCACCCTGTAGCGAGTAAAACTCTAACACAGAGAAGACCTGTCTGTGCTGCCCCAGAACGCCTCGTTGGAGATTTTCTTTTTCCATTGTTTGCTTCCTGGGTTCTGTGACGTGTGAACACCCAAATCAACAACAAATGACCAGATTGGCCCAAATGGACGAATCCGCGGAGCTCCTCACACACCAGGACCCTTTGGCTAACTAACAGGGAGTCCTCATTGACTTGCATAGAGCTCCCTGAACGCTGGTAATAGACGAGTTGGGATGGCGGAGAAATGCTCTCCGCAGACCCATTCTCACAGCGCTATAAACCTTTTTCTTTCTCAATATCAAGCCACACTTATTGTTTTTACTTCGGCTGTGAGTGTTTGTGTGTGCTCAGGATGAGTTTCGCTTGTTCCCGCTGTATCGCCGACCCGGAAACCTGTCCGCTCCTCGTAGCAGCAGCGAGCAGCAACGAGCCGACCAATCAGAGCACACTGGGCTCACAGGGGGGGGGTGGCAGGAGCTCCAACAAGCCGTTTAGGACTGAGAGTGAATACACATTCTATACAGAGATGCTGTGAGAAACCAATGTGAGTTTGGAAACATTGAACAATTCAAATCTATTCTAGTCGACCTCAACAATGGAAATATGATCAGTAGAAATGGCCATGACATGGGACCTTTAAGGATCAGTGTTTATTCAAGATGTCCATGTCAATGCAGGTATGCTCTTTATCAGCACTGTCCTGCTTTTCAACAATAAAATATGATCCTCTTCACAAGACCGAAGATCAGCCACTAGTAGAAAAATCTCAAGGCCACTTTGACAGTAGAGGCGGAGAGAATAAAATGCAAACCGCAGCAGCAGAAATGTTGCATTATAAACAATGATTTATCACAGTGAAAAGCCTATTTATTTCAAATGGAACATTGAAGCAGAGCCAATGTCTCCAGTGCAGATATGCATTAGTTTATTTCAGTAGTTTGATTATTGCAAAGTGTTTCTACTGGACTGGTGATACATCTTCAGTTTCTGTATGTGAACATTAGACTATAAGGGTTTGGTTTTTACAATAACTCTTTTTCAGAAACACATAATACCTCTTCTCTTGCAAAAGGAAGCAATGCCTTGACAAAAACACTTTTAGAGGAAAATGTATAGACTTTTTGTATAGACACTTTTATCTCAAATACCATCTGAAGTATTTCCCCCATATTTGCTAAGGGTTTTTTCTTGTCTTCTTAGGCTTCACATATGATGAAACCCAATAAGACAATCATTTTGTAAAGGTTGCTCTGGTTTCCTGGTTGTTCTCCTGCAGTTTTATCAGTGATGAAGGTATAATATATGGATCATTTCTAGCTGATAGTGTGTTTGAGAGATAACACTTTGGTGGAGTTCTTAATAAGTGACTGGTTCTATAAATGTAGGGTGCACCTCGTTAGAGATTTGGAGATGCCAGAGGGTCGTGATTACAGATTATCTTCAAAGATATCCTCGCAGAGATATCCTCACAAATGCCATTGGTTGGAGGCTGTTTGTCAAAGCTGCTTATACAACCCCCAGTACACGCATGAATTCACCTTGGGGCAAGAATTGAACCCCCAACCACCCAAGAGATGTTGTCCGAAACAATGTGAAGTCAACCATTTTGATGAAAGATATGTCTGATATCTTTATCTCAAGTGTATAGTATATACATCATATTTAAAGTTTTCTTACAGTTGTCGAGACTCTGTTTTGTCTGCGTCTCCTTTGAGATCATCACCTCCCCCCTGCAGGGCACCCCGAAAGTCTCCCAAATCCCTCCTTCTCCAGCCCCATAATCCCTAATCCCAGATCCCTGCCATTCAGATACATTAGTGTATTATTCCTTTAATCCAAAGGGGGGGAGCGTCCATGAAGCAGCTTTTTGCATGACTCAACGAGCCGCCCTCGGATTAAATAATTGACCGAGGGATAATAACGCAGCCAATCACGTCTCGTTTTAAATTGTTTCACCCAATGCCAGACTTCTTGAGCCCACTTTGTCCGTCACATAGTGCAGAAAGACTGTTATTGTGTGGCAGTGGACTGACTTGAAGATCTCTTTGGAAAGAGTGATTCTATGTTTTTGTTTCTTTTCAGATACAAAGCAGATGTTGCATCCAACTGCCCAGTGCTTTTTTTTTGGCAGATATTCTTGGAAAATATAATTTTCAGCTCTTTTGATCTTGGGGGGATTCATTGCTATTAGATTTCAGTGAATAGGTATTTATTTGTATCGCTGAGATTAATAGAGTGATGCAGGGACGAGTCATAAAACCAGGAAATGACTCAGACATTGCCACCTCAAGTTCCCTCGTCTTAAAGTCAACAATATTTTAAACATGTTTTTAGTTGGAGGCCGGAAATAAGGCCTATTTTGTTCTTCAACATGAGATACATCAGTAAATACTCTACTTGTGAATGTTCAGAGCTTCTATATGTCTTACAAGCAGCGGTAGCTAACACGCGACTTGATGAGACTACTAAACGTTATCATGCCGAAAACATTAGCCCCCTTTAGCTTAGCGATTGCTACGTGATGCAACGTTAGCTTTTTACTTCAAAAATAAAAAAAGTCGTTTTAATATGTGGAGATTATCCTGCCGAACAAAACGTGTGTTTGCCACAGAGCTTATTTCCTGCAATATTCGACAAACAAATTACTTTTTATCGACGGTCCACTTGTGATGCTACCTTCCGGGTCAGTCTTTAAAAGAAAGTAATCACTACACCACTCAATAGAAATTCCTGTACTTCTGGAACTGACAGCAAACCTAACAGAAGAAGATGGTGGCGTTTTTCCTGCTCTGTCCCCAGTTTGTTTTCAACCCCTCGAGTCTTTCATTTTTCATAGTAATGGTTGCCGCATCTTCTGATTTCACGTTGGTTTGTGTGGGTTCAGCATTCTTTTTTTTTTCTACTGCTCGCTACACAGAGGGACATTTTTCTAAAGCTGTGTGCATGTTTTCCAAGCACTTTCACTTGTCAAACACTTTGTCAGATCCACACTTTCCGAGGATATCATTATTCGCCAATGTCGTGAGCGAAATGTCCATAAAACAGACACTCATTATAAATCACTCTGCAGTGCTGATTGTCTCTACTTCTGCATATAACTCGGAAACAAGAAAATAGTTAATTTGAAATACATAATTTGCCAACATGTCAAACGGTGTTCATTTTAGGTCTATTAATCATCCATTGAGATCATACAGGGGCTGCATTCATGAAAACATTGTATGTGAACAGAGTTAAGTTATTTTACTTACCTGCATATTTATAAACTCAAAAAGGGTATTTTCTGTCATCAATTGTATTTATTCCTTTACAGTATTTCCGTATTTAACATTGTTGGTGCTCTATGTGAAACCAGCAGCATTCATCTTGTGTTACTAATCATCCATACCCTCCTGTAACTGGAGCTCAATAGAGAATTTAGCAGAGCTGATCGATAAAAACAATGAAGTCCGAGGGAAACCCTTTCCACCTCTTTGCCAGAGGTCTTTTTTCAACTGTGTTTCTAGGTACTAAGAAACTTTATTTGTGTTTGTAGGAAATGCTGCCGGGACCAATGCCACTGAGCAGGACAAAGCGGCCAATGTCACCGCCCTGCTTAACGAGGAGGAGGGGCCTGTCAAGGTCAATGAGGTCGTGGTCGCTGTAACCGGGAGCTCGGCCAATCTGGACGCTGTCAATCAGAGGGCGGGATGGACCCCTCGCGCCGGAGAGGAGGAAGACGACCAGAGCAGCGGCATGTTCGGCGAAACTCTGATTCCTGCGGTGGACGAAGTTGCCGTTTCCGCTCCACCTCGCATCAGCCCCGATTCTGCCGAGACGGACGACCTCCTGCTTAGCAACCCACCCGGAAAGGACGTCCTGGAAGAGAGCAAGGAAGTGGAAAAAGAGGAGGATGAGGATCGTCTGCCAAACACCGACCCACCTTGGATCAACGCCAAAGACACCGCCGTGTTTGATCTTGACCGCCTCTTCACCACCACCGCCGCCCAGCCCTCGGTGCCCTCTAACCCTGACGTCCTCCACGTGGACTTCTTCGATCCCTCCTCTCGTGGGCGTGGCCTCGACTTGGCCCCGCCCTCTCCTTCATCGCTGGCCCACGAGCTGCAGGGAGGCGACTCGACCTCCTGGGCGATGCCGGAGAACTACGACTACCTCACACCGTACGAAGATGGCGTGTCCCCCACTGCCGATGAGTACACCTACAGCACCACCACCGACACCTACGAAAGCGACGATGATCTTCGACTTGCCGCTGGATCTCCTTCTCGCTCCAAGCCTCGAGCACCAGGGTCCGGGTCCATCATCCCTGGGGCTTCAGTTCCAGGTGCAGGAGCTCCGGTACCAAACGTCCCCGCAGCAGGAGGTGCTCCAGCTTCTCTGGACGGGTCAGACGGGATGGGTGGATGCCGCGTTGGTTTCCAGATGACGAACGGGAGTTGCCGCTCTCCCTGCGACATGCTGCCCAACTTCTGCTTCAACGGGGGGCAGTGCTACCTGATCGAGACCATGGGAGTCTTCTGCAGGTATGACACAAACACAAATGCATACTGCATTCACAAATCAATTCAGTCTATAACATTACAAGCATTTCAAGTTGCACATATCTATTCTAATTCTTAACGTAATCATATAAATACAGATGTTTCATAACTTGCCTCTTCCAATTAACACATTTACTTCAGTGTCAAAGGTAAACAAGAAATACTTTTTATTTGGCACCAAAATGTTGAAATTAAACAGAGACGGGCCAAGATGCAAATGCGGAAATGCCTAAAACTTGCATTCTCTCTAATATCCTGCAGGGGGCGTTTCCATTCGTTTTAGAGTCTGATTGTATAGAAGTCTCTGAAAAAATAGATTTTTGCTCA
>NW_022992214.1:0-187887 GCF_902827175.1 Gymnodraco acuticeps | reverse complement strand
GAAGAAGAAGAAGAAGAAGAAGAAGAAGAAGAAGAAGAAGAAGAAGAAGAAGAAGAAGAGAAGAAGAAGAAGAGAAGAAGAAGAAGAAAGAAGAAGAAGAAGAGAAGAACCAGTCAATGTTTATTTTTTAGTGGATTCATATTTTGTATTACTTATAATCTGAATCTGTAAAGTAACTAAAGCGTTCTAAAAATGTAGAGTAGTATAAAGTACAATATTGGCTTCAAAATGTAGTGAAGTAGAAGTACAAACTATCATACAATGAAAATACTCAAGTTAAAGGTAGTGTAGGTAAGAATGGACAAACCAGCTCGAGTGCGCTAGAATTTGAAAGTACCTTCCTTCAGACTTCCTCACAGAGCCCCTCCTCCAACACACACGAACGCGCACATGACCAATGAGGGCACGAGATAAGTTTGTGCCCAGATGGAAGGCTGACAGGCAGGTAGGCCATCCAGTTACTTTAGCCGGGCCGGCTCAGATGATTGGTCGTGCTTTTTACAGCGCCACGGCTTCCACAGATGTTTGTATGTATTTATTGTCAAAGCATTTCATGTATTCATTGCTATCGGGATGTTAAGAGCATTCCATGGAATATAACAAGTGTTTCTGAAGTGAATTACCTACCCCACCGTTAAGTACAAGTTAATCTAAATTGTCCTTCAGTAATTATTTAGTGTATACACTAAATAATTACTGAAGGACAATTTAGATTATATACTGCATTGCATTTAACTACGGTCTGTTATCACATATTTAAAATTGTGAAAAACAAACATTTGCACACCTCAGAGGAGGCTGAAATGCACTAACATACATACTGTATATTACAGTATGTTTGCACACACACACACACACACACACACACACACACACACACACACACACACCACAACACACACACACACACACACACACACAGCAGCCGGTGGGGTCAGGCCTATGGCACTGATCATATATGCTGATGTTGCCTGCAGCAGATCCAGGTGGGAGGATGTTACAAATGAGATTGGGATCACGTAGTTCCCGACAATCAGATTAATCTGGGATGGCGGACATATTAGCTCAACAGATCCCAAAGGAGTGCTACGAGAAAGGTTTGAGGGAGAAGAGACTGTCAATAAAGTTGATTTGCTTTCGTTTTTTTGTCCAAAAACACCTATGACGGTGATATGGGCTGCAAGCGGTGATTTACATTCTCAAGTACATTTTAATTAGTTTTTTATCCGTCAAATGCAAGAAAATAAGATCTAATAGCTT
Organism: Gymnodraco acuticeps; assembly: GCF_902827175.1. Taxonomy (NCBI): domain Eukaryota; kingdom Metazoa; phylum Chordata; class Actinopteri; order Perciformes; family Bathydraconidae; genus Gymnodraco; species Gymnodraco acuticeps. Next base: position 186,627 of record NW_022992214.1, on the reverse strand, counting down.
GCTTTGTCTGATTAATAACAGAGCAAAACAAATGTATAATCATATGAAACAGAGCAAAGCAGAAAATAAGAGTTTTAAAAGCAAGTTAATATCTTCTTGTTTTTGCAAAATAAATGAATGACATTAACTGGAAATTGTCTGAACTATTTGTTAATCCTTTAACCATGACCATGTCTTTAAGGTAAGTATTAGGGCTGTCCCAATTTTAGATATGGTCTACACGGATATCTTGGCCGGAGAATTTACAAAAATGTTATAAATTCAGCAAAATATATACAGAACATTTTAAAATACTTCCGTTATAATCATTCAAATTCATCTTTAACTTTGTTTATTGCGCATTTGTGAAGATTAAGTGAAGAGTATGTTGGGCTTTCACAATGCGAAGATATTGAAATACAAAATCAAAGTACTCAACCGAAGAATAAGTACCTCAACATTGTACGTTACTTGCGGAAATGTACTCGGTCAAATCCCAACTCAGGTCCCAAATATGTGCACTCAATAAAATGTATGATTTAATGAGTGACTGTTATCAGATTCAAAGTACAGCCGGGTAAAAAACGTCACTCTGCTTAAATGATGCTCAGCAGATTGAGAAGTTTTCAAAATGAAATATGAATATTCAGACATTACTCCTGGCTGCTCTAAATGTCTGTCACTCCGTCACTTAGAAAGATGATATAACATGGCAATACTTTAAGAAATGAGGAGTACATTTTTTCCTTCTTGCATTATAAGAGTCAAAACAGAGATGTTTGCACGGCCGACAGGGACATTTGTACATCTGCTGCAAATCCCACACAGTCAACGAGCATGAAATCATCCTGCAGAAATAATTAATACACCAATACGACGGGAAATGATATCACTCGAGAAATTAGAGCTAGATAGGTATGGATGGACTACCACCCATTGCCACAACACACACACACACACACACACACACACACACACACACACACACACACCCACACACACACACACACACACACACACACACACCACACACACACACACACACACACAGCAATGGTCTGTAGGGTAGAGCCACCACTCTATCATCGCCCATGTGCCAAAACTCAGCCAACGTTTTGAGCCCTAATGACATTCTAAGCTGTGAACACATTATGGCGGCGATATGCACAAACTGTGCTGCCAGCCGGTGTCAATGGGATGGTGCGTGGTTTCCATGGCGACGGAGACGATGCAGAGGCGAGAGAGACAGCGAATAGAAAAAAGACATTGTTCACCACATGATAAACCGAAGCTGTAGACGGACGACATTAGTCTTTATGATTGGTAATCTTTATTCTTTTTTTTTTTTGTCCTTCTGCACACTGCAATAAAAAAGGCTGGATAGTGTCATGTGGGGGGATGGTGGGGGTTGGCTTAATCAAAGATAATCTGCCGGCATGCAGATATGTGTCAGCAGGCCGGAGGAAGAGGAGGAGAAGGGCATGTATTGTCCTGAGTTTTCAGTGCAGAAACCATTCGTCTGCCAATCACCTATCTACCTAGCTTAACGGGCATGGGGGAAGGGTGTAAGGGAGGACACCGGCATATCATCTGTATTAACACACCACACACACACACACACCACACACACACACCACACACACACACACACACACACACACACACACACACACCACACACACACACACGCACGCACACACACACCACACATACACACACATGAAAGAGGACGAGGAGGATTGCAAATGGCCACCGGAGAAAAAGCCGCAGGAAAATGACTGACAGTATTCTGGTCGGCTGTTGTCAAGTCGGGGTGGTTGGCTTGGTCGTCTGAGCGTCGTTCACAGATGTGGGGCAAGCTGCCGACTCCACACTCCACCGGTGATGAAGCGTGTGTGTGCTGTGTGTGTGTGTGTGTGTGTGCTGTGTGTGTGTGTGTGTGTTGTGTGTGTGTGTGTGTGTGTGTGTGTGTGTGCTGTGTGTGTGTGTGTGAAGGGGTGGAGGGTTAGCCAAGGTAGTTTTAAGGCGTCTGCACTAGATCTGCCCAACCCCTTTTTGTTAAATATCCACCTGAGGTCAAGCTAACACAAAGTCCCCGCAGCATCCATGAAAAGTGACGCAAACATCCCTTGGGGGGGGGGGGGGGGCGTGAAGAGCTAATTGGTCTTCTTCCGTGAGGCGACCTGGAGGCGACAGCTCTTGATTTACATGTTAATAAGTAAAATTTGCAAGGTACTTAGGATAATCAATGCTAGCAGTTTCCCCCTGCTTCCAATATTTATGCTAAGCTAATTCTCCAAAATCCAATTTACTTATAAGATTGCATGACTGGGCGAACTGTCCAAACCAATATAACTGCAGAATAATGGAACATTTGCTGCTGCAGCAATTTTTGCATTTACAAAGTGGACATTTTGTTAACTAAGTGAAATTCAAAATGTGGTGTTTTTTTTTTTTACCTTGGCACCATGCTAGGCGTCCCCAACCTGTTTCCATTCTTTACGCTAAGCTAACCTACTGGATGCAGCTTCATATTCAAACCAACACCCAATGGCATCGATCATTTCTTCCACTTCTTGGTGCTGTCAAACTTTGATTTAATGGAGAACAGGCCAAATAATGTACACAATGTTGCCACAGTTTGCATGTGGATTACACTACAAACTATGGAACTCTGCTTGGAATACAATTTGTTTTTACATTTCTATAAAACATTAAGTTGGTAAATGGGGAATAAATCCACTTGCTCCTTCAAAGGCAAATAAAAAACCCTAAAACTTGTGGCATTTGAAGGGCACACCAAAGTAATAGTTGATCAACTGGTCAGTCTGCACATCATTATTGGCTCAGCATAGCGTTCAATGCTCTTGGATGTTCCTCTAATGGGATTTCCCCCCCCCTTATCTTCAATTTTTTCTCGCTCCAAATAAAACACCCATGAAAAAACATCATATTATTTAGTGGAGGCTTCACCCTTGACATCACACTGCATGAATTGTACCCCGGTGCAATGAAAGGAATCAACCAGATTATATTAGATTATAACGCCCAGACTGATTTCATCCCGTTGCACGCTGCTGCATTATTAATCTGACAGTAATTGTAGCTCGCCGTGTGCAATGAATCTCAGACAAAGAGGACAGAGAGGGGAAGAAAGCCTCCATGTCTTTTTTTTATGTTTAATCTGGTGGGTTTTTCCCCCCCTCTGTGTATCAGAATGTCCATCCACATCCCTTCATGCATTATTCATAAAGTCCCCCCAGCACTAATCCTCGCCTTTGTGTGGCTGTAGTGCCAGTGTGCCTCCAGGGATCTGCTTTACTGCATCGGCTGGACGCTGTCACTGTCACACATCTCTGTAATTTCTCCTCCGACTGTGGCTTTAAATGTGACTGCAATAATCCAGTGTTCATTTAATGACCGGATTTTGCTGAAAAAAGCCTCAGTAGTGTGTTACCGGTGTTTCCTGTGGTGTGTGGAGTTAAATTGTCATTTTTAACCCGCCATGTTGTGTAATCTTCCTGCATTGAGCTCATAGTAAACTCATTCTGTACTCATGTCTTCAGATATCTCTTTGGGGTCTCACAATAGTTGAATTAATTCCATTATATTCTGTCTTGCAGTGCGTCTATGGTATCCAATGGGTTTAAATTGACCTCATTGTTACCCCCTCTTGTGTCTCTATAATATCCATAAGGGCTTAGATGTGTCTTTACTGTGACCTCATTTCAGTTTGTCTCTCCTGTGACAAATATTCCTGCAGGGACTGAGTATTTTATAGTGATTTCGCCCTGAAATGTGTCCACTATATCAATGCAAGATTATTTTACTACTACAGTATCATATTAAGGCAATATTTGCTCTACTGTCCATCCAAAAAGTGGATTATTCAAATGTTCTGAGGACAGATTCTCCAAAATCCAATTGAATACTCAGTTTGCATTGAGTGGGAGATTTAAAACCAATATAAAGTACAGAATAATGTCACATAATGTTACTATCCAATATCTATCAATACCAGTTGAGTGTGCAGCGCCTGCTAACCCACAATCCGAGGCTCACTGACCTCCTTTCTGGCTGCCCTGTGGGAGTGTGTTTAGGTACCCTGGCTCCTCAGATGCTGCTGCAGCAATTTTGAAGCACATTTTTCGAGAAGTGGACGGGTTTTAAATGTGTTTGCATGATTTCAGTGCACGGTGAAGGGCAGTTTCTTACCGTGGACAGACAGCGGCATCAAGTGCAGAGCCAGGACGCAGAACAGCAGCGTTATTCTCCAGCATCCCGTGCAGAAGCTCCTCTCCTTCCCCTGCATCCTCACCGTGCAATGATATAATAGAGATGAGAGAAAATAAACCGGGAAATCCCTGCTTTTATAGCGGTACTAGAGTTAAAAAATGTTGCAAAAAAGTAATCCGGGTGTGTTTTAATTTGTCTAGACTCCAGCCTCCCTGCGCTTCTCCTCCATAGCCGCTTGTTCTCAGCTGTCTCTGTGTCCGTCGCTATTTCTCACGCTCGGCTCAGTTAAGAGGTTGGTTACGGCTCCATTGCCACAGAAACGCGGTCGGGGAGGAGGAGGAGGTGGTGGTGGTTGGAGGCGGGGGATGCGCAAAGAGGGACGCACGCCGTGGTCCGGTTTGGCTTGCTTTGGCTCGGAACGGATCGGAGCTTTGGGCACTTTGTGGCTGGAACAAAACGCACGGTGGAGTGCAGCGCGCTCTCCAGCCTTCTCACCATCTGGGGAGGGGGAAAGATGGTTGTTGATGCCCCCCCCCTCCTCCTCCTCCCCCCTTTTCCTAAGACGCTTCCCTCCTCCTCCTTCTCCTACTCCATCCTTCCTACTTCCTAAAACTTCTCCTGTTTCTTCGATCTTCTAAGCGTTAACTATCTCCTCTTCCTAGTCATTTTTTTATTTGTTTATCTTTTGTTTCGGATATTTCTCATCTTAATCCTCACTTATATTATATTTGCCATTAGTTGTTGTCCTCTCTGAACTTCCTTGTCGTCTTTCCAATTTGTTTTCTTCCTCTTCTCCTCTCAAATCCACATCTTACTTCCATCTTATTCATTGTTCCCAAATGTCTTTCTCTTTTCTACTTTTTTCATATTTACAAAGCATCAATGTTTCTCCTCCCCAAACTCCTTTTCACTGTAATTTTTTTACAATTTAAATATATATTTAATCGACACAGAATGTTGTCCTCTTTCCAAACCTTAACAAGACATTTCCCTTCCTTACACTTCCCTCCTTCCTTCCTTCTTCACTTCCACCTTTACCATTCCCTGATACTGTTGTTCCTCTTCCTTCCTGGAAACATGTCTCCTCCTCTTCCTCTTTCTTCCCTCCTCCACCTTCTTCCAACTTCAACTTTTGGGACATTTTTCCGATCTATCCACTTCCTCTTTCACTGTCCACCTCCTCCCTGTATCTGCTATTCATCACCGTGTTGGATCTCAATAGGAGTAGCACTCTTCCCTTTTCCCCTCTAGGGAAATTTCGAAGGAGCTTAACTTTCAGTGTGTGTGTGTGTGGTGTGTGTTGTGTGTGTGTGTGTGTGTGTGTGTGTGTGTGTGTGTGTGTGTGTGTGTTGTGTGGTGTGTGTGTGTGTGTGTGTGTGTGTAGAAGTAGTAGTTTGAGATTATGCAAAAATAAAGTGTTTTTTTGATGCCGTCAAAACAAGCAGCTTTGTGTGATGGTGTGACACAGAGAAGCAAACAAAAGGGGGGAGGGTGAGGAGAGGAAAACGTGGGGGGTGTCTGGGTGAAAGGGGGGTAAATGGGTGGGGGGGTCGGGGGTGCACACGGTGATGAATGCCCAAGGGCCCCGAGGGTAATGGTGGTGGTGGGGGTCGTGGGCATTCTTCCACACACACACAAAAAAGCATAAAGAGAGAGGGGCTGGGCAACAGGAGATGTTTTGTGTGTGTGTGTGTGTGTGGGTGTGTGTGTGTGTGTGTGTGTGTGTGTGTGTGTGTGTGTGTGTGTGTGTGTGTGTGTGTGTGTGTGTGTGTGTGTGTGTGAATCGTATAAAATATGAACCCTTTCTATAATTTCTGACATTTATTGGGAACACTATGTGAACAATGTATCCTCCAGAAAACATGATGCCAAAAAAGGTTTTGAATAAGCACCAAGCACCTGTGAAATCTCTTTCTTTTCTCTTTCCACATCTCTATTCCTGCCTCACAGATCCGCACATATTCATTATGAGCACAATAGGATTACATTCACACTGCCGACCTTTCTGCTTTTATCTGATTTCACTGGACGATTGGTTTGACCTATTCCCCTTTGTGATGCCAATATGAGCTGGACAGGAAAACAATAACAAAATACATCAAATCCGTTATGAAGTTTAATCTTGGGCTCACTTCAGTTGTATCTTCAAATCCACCGAATCTAATAAAGTGGGATATTTGTCTTTCCATCGGTCTTCATGTTGTCTCACTGATGTCTATGCTGTCATCATATCTCAGGTGAAACCTTGGTGATAAATAAACTCGCAATAAGTGCTTAATGATACTCCAAAAGACCATCTCTGCAATCATGCTGGCAGCTTTGTGAGGAATTTTGACACAGCAGAGCAAATTAAACCAACTGGTCCTGTGTTGAATATGAACATTGAAAGCAACATTTATGGAAATGCATCCAGTAGTTGTTAAAATATTTCTGTCTGTAAAATGGTGGAACAGACGACCAAGAGACCAGCGCTTATCACCAAAGTTTCACAGTTTTCATCCCCAAGAAGTGTTTAAAAATAAGCTTGTAAAATATCATCAAACATATAAATGTGAAAAGATAAACTCTTGTCTGACAATTAGTCCAAAACAAATCTAATGCACCATTATAACATTTGTAATTTACCTCATTTTAATCAGTTACATTACTAATCAAGCATTAAGATTTTGACCCAAATGTACGAAACTGCTTCTGTACACAGTATAGCTGTTGACAAGAGATGCAAGTGAATGTATCTCTCTCTCTCTCTCTCACACACACACACACACACACACACACACACACACACCACACACACACACACACACACACACACACACACACACACACACACACACACACACACACACACACACACACACACACACACACAACACACACACACACACACACACACACACACACACCAAAGACTAATTCAGTCTGGCAGCCCGACCCCAGTATTTTGGGTTAATTCCTTGTGCAGCTATCATATCCGATTGAGGGTCACATGCTGTTGTTGTGACAGTCCGGGCCGACCTCTTTAGGGATATTATATGAAATGGGGTACAGGGCTCATAATGGATTAGGGGACATTTAATCCTTCCTCAAAAACATAAACAGTCCCCTTCCCCTAATATGACATGCATGACAAACCCTTTTTCCATCCATCCTTCATCAACTATCTTCTGTCCTCCACTCTATCTTTTTCCATTCTGCGAGTAACATAATAAAAAATTCCAATAAAGTTATACAAACATTAGGCAACAGCTGAACCTGTAGTCAACAATAGACAAAATAACATCACTGATTTCTTGTACATCCTTGCTAAGAAAATGCCACTATTTGTTGTTAACATGAGTGCAGAAATTAAATAATGTTGAAGCAATGAAAGCTTCCAAAATCCACCAGATCCTCCTTCCAAGAACGATACAGTAGTTGGGTCCATTGTTTTTTTTATCTAAGCTCTGTAGTAATGTTTTTAAAATGTTGTATTCATGCTACATATTAGCACTTGTTAGCTTGCCTTATAGAGTGGTTTGATTGATTGATTGAAAAGTTTATTAACAGCTTGTATATTGGGTACAGTACAGTACAGCTCAAAACATACAATTGTTAAGGGGATGCAGACCAGAGAAAGACTTTCGTCTTGTTTACATCAGGGTCCCCCATTGCCAATTCATCATATCATTTAAGACATATAAGACACATTTGACATACAAATGGCTTATTTACAATTTACATACAGGTGGTTTTTTACATACAGATTGCTTGTTTCCAATTTTCATTTTAGATTTCGTTCTAATACATCCTAACCGGACATTTAAGACATACCAAGTCTACAGATATACAGTTAGTAACAGAGTCTAAAATGCGAGTATATACATAGATGGGGGGGGAAGCTGTCCATTGAACGACAGGTTGAGATTTGTACCATTACCGGGGCCAGTTTTGCAATGCTCTCCCCCGAAGGTGCTCTTTAAGAGAGGTTTTGAAGGTAAGTATAGTTTTACTTTCCTTTACAGTTGTGGGAAGAGCGTTCCACCTTGATGTGGCATAATTGCGAAACGTGTATTCCCCCTTTTTTGTGCCAAATCTGGGTTTCACATGATTTGTGGAGCTCCCTCTGGTGTTATGATCATGGTATTCCTTGACCTTTGGGAAGAATTTTGACATGTACATGGCAGGGTTTCCGCTAGGATTTTTTCTCGCCGGTCAAATGTCCGGGCAGAATTTATTTTACCGGACACATTTGAAACTTACCGGTCATATTTCAATAATAATAATAAGAGTTGTGTAGCAGAGTTTCCGTTAGCAGGTAATTACCGGACTATGAGCAGATATGCTTCAGTTTAAAACTCAGTTCACGGGGCTCATTTTTATATTGCTTCAGTTTATAATCGTAACAGATCGAAAAATTCAGATTCATTTTTCAATAAATTATTCCACAAACAACAAACAACATAATTATTACATTCAAACAAACTACTTGTAGTAGATAACGTACATTATTCAAAAGTTTACATTAACTTTGAATAATAACACGGGAGAAACGGATGCTCTCTTTTCCCCTCTCCCTCCCTCTCTCTCTGACAGCCCGTCAGTTTCTCATGCAGCTCCTGCAGCTCGCTAAACAGAGGGCGGGGCTTCAGGTGATTATGCAGAGCTGCGTGTCTCGGTCAGACTCAGCAGCTGATCTGATCTCTCTCTCGGGTCCGGTTACACTTCACTCGCGTTTATGTCCATATCGATCAGATCCAGCTCTCCTGATCGGCCTTTATAGAGAGCACCGATCAAACAATTAAGAGTGAATATCGGCCGATAATGACCGGCGGCCGATCTATCGGAGCCTCCCTAATTATTACCAGACATTTTGACCGGCAGGTTTTGAATTTACCGGTTTTTAATACATTTTACCAGCTAAAAACCGGTAATTACCGGCTAACGGAAACCCTGGTACATGGGTACCATAGAGGTGTAGTGGATCTTGTAGACCAGGCCCATTGCAAGTAGCTGTACTCTGTCGTCTACTCTAAACCATCCTAGGTTGTCAAAGTGGGCAGAGGTGAGGTGGGTTCTAGATGAAAGGTCAAGCAGTAGTCTGACCAGTTTATTTTGCGATGTTTGAAGTTTTATTTTTAGCGCCTTGGAGGTGCTATGGTACCATGACGTGCAAGCATAGTCATAGTACCCTTGAATGAGTGCTCCTGCCAGAGTTTTCAGGGTGTTTTTGTTTACCAGAGAGGAGATCCGGTATAGGAATCTAGTTCTTTGATTGACTTTTTTTATTACATTGGATGCCATTTTGTCACAGGAGAGGTTTGCCTCAAGAATAGATCCTAGGTATGTAATTTCCTTCTTACTTGTGACAATAATGTCGCCCACTGCAACTGAGAAGTCGTCGGATTTGCTGAGATTATGTTTCGAACCGAAGAGAATGGACTCTGTTTTACCCAGGTGTAATGATAATTTATTATCGGCGAGCCAGGTGCAGATTCTGCCGAGCTCGGAGCTGAGGGTTTTTTCAACCTGCAACCTGTTCATGTCAGAGACCAGCAGGGCTGAGTCGTCCGCGAACAGGAACAAGTTGCAGTCACATGCTGATGACATGTCATTTACATAAATTAGGAACAGTAACGGACCAGGGTTTCCGTTAGCCGGTAATTACTTAATTTTTTAATTAAAAACCCTGTAAACGGACCTAATATGCTTCCTTGTGGAACACCACAGCTCACTGGGAGGGGGGGGGACAGAGTGCCGACGACACGCAAGTCAGCATCACAAGGGCTCCTTAGAAGCTTCAGACTTTCACGAGGAGTAGTTACTGATCTTTATGTCTATAATCTCACACGCTTGTAATAACCACAGACTTTAGGTGCATCTCACTTCGGTACATGGATTCCTTGCGTCCCGCACTTGCGTCTTTTCCCTGCGACTAGTCCCTCCCACCAGGGAAGCATGGAGAGACGCAAGGAAACAGGGACGTGCACAGACATTTGGAGGGGCTATTGCTCTAAACTGAAAAAGGGCCTCCCCTCCCGAAAAAAAACATAAGACCTTTTGAAAATTCGAACTTGTTGTTAATGTAAAAGGTTAATGAAATAAAAACACAACACTCATTGCAAGTGACACTCAGTTGACACTCATGTCCAACTGCTAAATTCGTTATTCAGCCTCTCAAATGTGCTCTGAACTGGAGGCTTGGGGTTAGCCCCCAACAGAACATGAACTTCACTCAGCACAGATACAGGCTTTGCATTTATCACTGATTTTGTTTATTATGTACTCCAATGTAGTTGCTTGACATAATCACAGTGCTTCACCTGAAGCTGCCCTGCTGGCACCTTTTATCCAGCTCTGCAAAGTTGCAGTCCTTTTAGCTGCCTCCTTCAGATATCTCTCTCTCTGCTTCAGTCTCCTCTTGAAGGCATTCTTAAGCACATAAATGTAACATTAGGCTATGCATAAAATAACCAAACGATTATTATATTAACTAATTTGAACAGTAATTCACATCATCATCTCATAACAAAATAAGCTAAGGCGACTACTTGCATTCAGTGACTTGATTTTTTAAATGAAGACCAGGGATATCTTTTGTTTTGTGGTCCATATCTCATTAAAAATATCTAATGTTAGTAACTATTAAAGAAAGAATGGGGACAATTCTGTTTTAATGTAGTTTGACCATTGTAACTGATGTGCAGACATACTGATAAAATAGGGCTTCTAACTAATTATCTTAAATAAACTCATTTAATTCTCACTTAATTTCATTAATGAAACCAGTTCAATACGCATTATTCTTATCATTCTTTATGAGCGCAGTAAGGGTAATGTATCTAATTACTTATTGATCTAGTATTCCATCACTTAATAACAGAGATGGTCAAACTGAAGTAGAGACATGGCAGAAATCCTACAATGAAGCGGGACAGTGAAGTGTTCTCCGTGAGAGGGCGATCAAGAAAAGAGAGCGAGCGGTGAGGGAGTTTACAGATGAAACGACACAGAAAGACAGAAGCACAACAACAAGTATATTTAGGTGTTTTTTTTTAAATAACCGACGGTGTCAAGAGGAAGATAAGTCCCCTGGTTGGTCCCCTATACTACTGCCATGAGAAAACTCAAAACCAATTTTCCAAAATCCGACACTAGAGGTGACTTCCGGTGTGTTTCCCGCAGCGAGACGCTACTAATTGTGGGCTTAGGCCTATCATGTTGATTCGGCCACAACAGAAAATAAAAAAAACCTCTCACTCTCTCCAGAGGGGCAGGTCAGACAAAAATGGCAAACGGGCCGTTGCCCGGGCAACATTAGCCCGTACCTGTGCACGTCCCTGCAAGGAAACCACGAGAAGCAGGGAAATTAGTATTAAGAGCTATGGGACGTTGTTTCCTCCGGAGCGTCACGTGAAGCGACGTCCGTTTGTGATGACTCCGCACAGCTGATCGTCTGACAGCAGCCAGATCAGTGCATGCCTGCATCATCCGATCAATGAGCGATACACAGTAAGGGGGCGGGGCGAGTGTCTGAGGATTTCACCAGAGGATGGTCTGGTAGTTCCTCGATTATCGCTCCTCCGTTATCACTCCTCGATCCTCGGTCCTCCGGCAAAAATAAGGCCACTGGGACGGTACTCAAGATGGCGCAGACAAATCAACTTCCGGTGATACGGAGCCCGAGGAGCGAGGAAATGAAAAATAACCGAAGTGAGACGCACCCTTCATTTCAGGCGTCTAACCAAAAACACGTGAATCTGTTGACTTTAAGACCAGGGAATCAGAAGTGCTAAAATGCTAACTCCTTTCTAGGTTTTAGGACTCTTTCCTGCACCACTCTATATAGCCTTCTCATGAACACAACATAAATAGTGTAGGCTATCAGCTTATGTTAGCAGCTGCACAAAATCGCAATTAAAACCTCTTATATCATCCAAACAGCACACAACAACAGAGTGATCCATGCATGAATCAAATTGCTCACTGTGTGAATTCAATATCGCACAGTTCAAACAACTCAAACCAACAAAATACAGTCAGTCTGTATGTGTGTAGCAGACCTGGGGTCATTTTATGACCTAAATCTCTATACGTGCATACTAAATTGTATCAAGTCTAATTAGCTCACTCTGTAGCAACACGAGAACAGGATCTGACCTTGGAGCTTGTTTGCTGCACATATGGAAATGAGATGTTTGTTTATTAGAAAGGTTCATTTTTGTTTATCTTAATACAATTCTCACATGTCCATATGTTCATTTGCAGAGTTACTGGCAGTTGTAGTTATTCCTCCTCTCCACACTGTGTCCTCAAAGTGCAGCTCCAATTTAAGAAATGGGAGATGAATTCCACAAATTATAAAGTTATTCTTCTTAATGCAAAATCCTCTGAGCCCAGTTTAAACCATGACAGTGTGACAGACAGTAACTCACACACCAGGACCCGAAAACTGTTGCCGCTACATGTAATTTGCGTTATTATTTACACCTGTGCTTTTCCAGGCGAGTACTGATTGCTGCCTCCTGATTGGTCCACCGGATGACATCAGTCCTATTTGAGCTTCAGCATGACACAGAGAACCAGCATTTTGTGTGTTTTGAGATGCATCGTGGTGTGTTTCAGTTGGGCCTAATGTTTACTTTTGATAACGGTATTTTGTCTTCAGCAATCTTTAGAGTGTTGTTTCACTGCTTGTTTATGTTAACTTACTTAACTATACTGCAATTTATATGTTTTTCCTTGAAAGTGGATTGGAATTGTATTGATGAGTGTTTCGGTCTATATTTACTGTTAGTCTGCTTATTTATTTTTTTCCTTTTTATCCGCAATGTCCCCTTTCCCTTAACAATGTTAATAAATACAATATTTATGACTCATTTGTAAAGATTATCTTGCTGAACAAAATGTGTAAGCTGAGTAAAACTGGTGTTTTTCACAATGTTCCACTTGCAAAGTCTTAATACTACGTGTTAAAATGGGCACTTTATATGAATATAGTATTCATCAAACAACATGAACAATCAACAAATGTGCATGTTACTTATAAAGTGAGCTAAACAATAGCCAGGTGCTAATATCAGCATGCCTACAGTAGCATGAGGCAAAAGCAGTGCAGCTTGGACTGATGAAAATGTAACAATAGGTCCAGAGCAGACAATTTGACTTTTCATCGGTAAAGAATGGCTTGGTTTGGGCTTTTAGTCTTATTTAACGGGTGATCAATTGAGTTTCAAGAAACTGTGTCTCAGGGCTTCTTAACATTTAACAACCTATTAATGTGTCATACCCACTTTACGGGAAGAAACTCAGCTAACTGACGATACGAATCATTTTTACCGAAACAAAACACAAGTCTAACGCCGAGCCTATGAATTAGCTCTAAGCGAAAGAGTGCTAACGCACTTAGCACATAACTCACGGTAGAAATATTGTATACTTCATCGGATCTGCACAAACTAGATATCATATGAAAGCTGATATTCCACAGATACCAATGGTATAAGTATCATCACTGCGTGACCAAAACTCGCGGCAGCGAAAGCCAGCAAAGACAACACACAACTTCACTTTACGGGGCCAAAACGGCAAATACGTCTTACCTTTGCTGTTTTCTGATCAGAAGTTGTGTTCAATGGCATATAAACGCTGCTGACGGTTAATCCAATGTCTCTGTGTCACTTTGAAATGATTATTGATAATCCATCATAACATTTATGTCATAAGAGTAGTTTTCAGCTGCTATGAGAGCTACGAGAGTGTGACAACTTCCGGTTTTGGGGATGCTGGCTGCGCATCACTCTCATTCACCAATGGTAATGTTTAGATGGATTTAGGAACCTCCCCTCGATTCTATTGGCTCTGACGGTTAAAAAGAGATGTCAATCACCAAAATCGACCGAGGGGGGCCAGACATATGGAAAATGCACCCAAATGACCCCAGAAGTGATTTCTTTTTGCTAAATCTCTCTTAAAAAGGTCAAATATCACTTGTTTTGCATCAATCTTGATACAGGGTACTTATTATATGCTATAGTTTGGATTCCTAAAGCTTTTAGTCTACTAACCCATCATTCAAGGGTGGTTTTCTCTATAAGTAATGTTTTTCTTTGGACGGAAACTATTATTTACACTTTTTTACTATGTTCAATCTGAATTTACTTTAACATTTAAAATATATATATTGATTCTGACTCTTCTACATCCAACTCACAGGTTTATCATTGCTTTGAGAAAACATATTATGAATTTACCCCTTTTAGAAGTGAAGATATGGTCATTTGTTCTGGGCATGTCATTTTCGCGCCTGAAACCTGAAAAACAGGCTCGGGGCTTAACAGGTTAATAATTCCTCTGTTCCTCCAGCCTTTCCCCATTATTATTTTGGTCGTTTCTCGGGCTCAGAGGGTGCAGCCGGCTGTGTTTGCTAACCAGAGCAGAAATAAACTGTTTGTCCACCATCTTCATAATCAACCCCTCCCATTTCTATCCACCCAAAATACAGTATAAATACCTACAATCTGTTACACACTGCACGTGCATTCCTTGTTTCTCAAACACTACACACAAAGGCATCTTTCTTTTTCTCAATTGGTGGCTTTTCTTTCAAAATAGCAGTTAAAAATAAAGCTGTGAGCATGTTAATATTTGTTGATGTCTTGTACTGTACACATCAGTCAAATGCAGACACAGTGATTACTTGTGTCAGGTTGGCATTAATGAAAGCAGGTTTTCTCTCTGTTTTCAGCGCCGGTTTTCCCACCACCACATACAAGACGCCAAAAATATATATAAGCTCTTGTTTATATGTCATATATTTAGGCTTGGATTCATTGAGTGCCACAGAGTTTTCCAAAAGCTGCTTCTTCAATAGCAACTTTTGTATTCAGCCTAATTCAATAGTACAACATTGTCACTCATGTCGCCAAAATGGACAACAAGGAACAACTCTGCAAATACCTGAGCTTTTCCCGCCTTTTTTAGCTAACGGTAAAGCACACTAACTATATTGTTGTGGTTTTAGTACTCCATCAACCTTTGTAAGCAGCTTCTGTTGTCAAAAAAGGCTAACTAGCTTTACTAAAAGCTGCCCAGTGAAAAGCTAGTAAAAAGGAAGAAAGCTAACTATGCAGAAATGGTATTAGTTGAGGCGTGTTAGCCTTAATAAGCTAATATATATAAGTGTGGTTTGATGCTGTCTGTGTTTCTGCTAAGCGACTGTTACACAATTGATTCACACTTTTAAAAAATCCAACTAAAAGCTTTTAAAACGACAACAAAGAACATTGACAATGCTTTTCACAGCAGAGCCCTTCTGTGTAACTGTGTAAATTAAAAAAGAATATATAAATGCAATTATCTTGTGATTTACATGAGATAATGCTCTTCACATTAGCAAAGCAAAACCTGGTTTTTCAAACAAATGTTTTTGCTTTTAATTGCAATTTTTTCTCTGAATTGTGGATTTGGATATAACATCATATTGTAAAACAATTGATCAAGTGTGTCTTGATGTCCACACATTTGTTTCTCATTGAATTACCTTTTATTGTACCTCCATACTATACTTAGTTTTTAAATTAATTGTTATTATTATGCTATTTTATAACAATTAAATGGACACAACTGTAAGTGCAACAGCAAAGCACGGTGAAATGCGACATTCAAAAGATAGAAAGACATAACAAATATTAAAATGTAATATATTTATTGAAACATTTAAAGTCCAATTAAATACATACAAATACGTCAACAGTTTGAAATAAACAGAATGACAGACTTAAAATAACATTTAATATATTTATTTAGAAATAGAAAACAGATATACAGACATCCAATAAAGTTATAAACATATAATAAGGAGAAATACGTAGAATCACAGACATAACATATAATAATAATAATGACAATAATAATAATAATACACAATAATAAATAGTAACACATAATAATACATCATTATCAATCATAATAATACATAACACCTAATTATCAATCATAATAATACATAACACATAATTATCAACCATAATAATACATAATAACACATAATAATACATAACACATAATTATCAATCATAATAATACATAATAACACACAATAATACATAATAATAATAATAATAATAATAATAATACTTTCAAATGTAATTATCTTATTTGTACAGGTGGGATGAAATGCTAATTAATGCCCAGTGTGGAAAAAACAAGTCATTTTAAGCCCAAGTGACAACAAACCCTCCCTCAAGCGGAATAACTCTCATAATAATGATTTAACCAGGCAACGATCAGTGTCTAATGGGCCTAAAGAAGAGAGGAAGTGCTCTTTAAAAGGAAGCCAGTGTGTCCTCCTCTCTCCTGGGATACAGCTAACAATCATGCTGTTTACATTTATACTTTTACACTAAGATTTTATATAAAGATGTCCGCCTGCGTTCTTCCCCGTCGTTCCTTCTAGTGTCGGCGCTCTCCCCCGTAGTTTTGGCTCTCCCCCGTAGTTTTGGCGCTCAACACCATCGAACTTGGCGCTCTCCCGCGTCGTTCTTCTGCGCTCTCCCATTGCTGACATCAATACTCACCCATTGTCGTCTGCGCTCTCCCCCGTCGTTCTTTCTGCACTCTTACCTGTCGGGCGTTGTAGCTCTCCCCCGTAGTTTCGGCGCTCTCCCCCGTAGTTTTGGAGCCCTCTCCCTTGTAATTTCAGTGCTCTCCCCCGTAGTTTCAGTGCTCTCCCCCGTAGTTTTGGAGCCCTCTCCCTTGTAGTTTCAGTGCTCTCCCCCGTAGTTTCAGTGCTCTCCCCCGTAGTTTTGGAGCCCTCTCCCTTGTAGTTTCAGTGCTCTCCCCCGTAGTTTCAGTGCTCTCCCCCGTAGTTTTGGAGCCCTCTCCCTTGTAGTTTCAGTGCTCTCCCCCGTAGTTTCAGTGCTCTCCCCCGTAGTTTTGGCGCTCTCCCCGTAGTTTCGGCGCTTTCCCCCGTAATTTTGTCTCCCTCCCCCATAGTTTCAGCGCTCTTGTAATTTCAGCCCTCCCCCCTTAGTTTTGGCGCTCAACCCCATCGGACTTGGCGCTCTCCCCCTTTAATATCTCCCTCTCTTGACACACCTGGGCTCCTCCTCCCCCTCTGGAGGATCCCCAGGGCGTCGCTTTCTCTTCCTGGTGCTCACAGACGAGCCTTCTGTGGGATAAAAACGTTTAAAAGTTTTAAAAACCTCCAGACAAATTACTGATTTGTAATGTATACAGGACAGTAAAGGAAAGTAACTAAGTACATTAAGGTACTTCATGTTGTACAACTTTATACTTCTACTCTACTGTATTTTGGAAGCAAGTATTATACTTTTTACTCATCGGCATTTATTTTATTTGACAAATTGACTTACTAGATACTTTTAAAAATTACGATTTTGCAATACTTAGGAAAAACTTATAAAATATGATTATTTGGTATCGAATATATTTAAGTAACTCAAGGCTGGTGAACTGAACATTTATTGGCAGCAATTTAACTTCACAGTCCCAGCTTCTTAAATGGGAAAGTTTGCTGCTTTTGCTTTAAAATATTAAACAAATATTTAACATTATAGGGAGGCTGTGGCGCAGTGGCCTAGTGTGTTGGTGTTCGGATCAGGGGGCACAGGTTCAAGTCCCACTGCAGTCAGCATGTCGTTGTGTCCCTGAGACACTTCACCCCAAATTGCTCCTGTGGGGATTGCCCTCAGTATCGAGTATGTAAGTCGCTTTGGATAAAAGCGTGACATGTAATGTAATTATGTTCTGCAATGAGTTCATTTACTCCTAACACCTTAAATACATTTTCCTAATCGTACTTAAATTCTACTTGAGGACGATTCTCGATGCGGTACTTTTACTTGAAATGTAGTACATCTAAAGTGTAGTATTAGTACTTTTACTCAAGTAAAGAATCTGAATACTTTTCCCACCTCTGAAACAGGACAAGGTTAATCAATTGAATACATCTCAAAGATGAGCTTACGTGTGTTTGTCTCCTCCTCTTCCAGGCTCGTCTTCCTCTTCTTCCTCTCCGGAGAGCCGCTGCGTTCATTTCTGCACGGAAGAAACTTGTTTGAATCTCTTGACTTTTAACAGTGATTTGAGTAAATCATTACAAACTGATAACTTAACACCTACTTTGACTCGATGTGGGACGCTAAGAAAGTGTCCCACGTCCGCTTTCTCCCGGGTTTTCTTTCCGCTTCTTCAGAATCATCAAGCTTCCTTTTCTTCCTCTCCGGTGAGGAATTGATTTGCTTTCTGCATTTTAAGAAGGTTTTTTTTTGTAAGTGTATAATGACGATAAAGGTTTCTATTCTATTCAAACAGTACAGACAAATATAATAACACCTACTTTGACTCGATGTGGGACGCTAAGAAAGTATCCCACGTCCGCTTTCTCCCACGTTTTCTTTCGGCCTCAGAATCATCCCTTTTCCTTTTCTTTCTCTCCGGTGAATCC
The DNA here is from genome assembly GCF_902827175.1 of Gymnodraco acuticeps. Taxonomy (NCBI): domain Eukaryota; kingdom Metazoa; phylum Chordata; class Actinopteri; order Perciformes; family Bathydraconidae; genus Gymnodraco; species Gymnodraco acuticeps. Next base: position 167,963 of record NW_022992214.1, on the reverse strand, counting down.
TTGACTCGCTTTCTGCATTTAAAGAAAGTTTTTTTTAGTTTTTAACCACATTAATTGTAACAGTGAGCTTCAAACAGTAAAGACAAATATAATAACACCTACTTTGACTCGATGTGGGACGCTAAGAAAGTGTCCCACGTCCGCTTTCTCCCGCGTTTTCTTTCGGCCTCAGAATCATCCCTTTTGATTTTCTTGCTCTCCGGTGAGCCCTTGACTCGCTTTCTGCATTTTAAAGACATTTTTATTTTTACCTCATTAATTCTTACAGTGAGTTCTAAAACAGTACAGACAAGAGAATAACACCTACCTTAATCCAGAGGCTACAAAAGTGTCCCACGTCCGCTTTCTCCCGCGTTTTATTTCGGCCTCAGAATCATCCCTTTTCCTTTTCTTTCTCTCCGGTGAATCCTTGACTCGCTTTCTGCATTTAAAGAATGTTTTTTTTTGTTTTTAACCACATTAATTGTAACAGTGAGCTTCAACCAGTAAAGACAAATATAATAACACCTACTTTGACTCGATGTGGGACGCTAAGAAAGTGTCCCACGTCCGCTTTCTCCCGCGTTTTCTTTCCGCTTCTTCAGAATCATCAAGCTTCCTTTTCTTCCTCTCCGGTGAGGAATTGATTTGCTTTCTGCATTTTAAGAAGGTTTTTTTTTGTAAGTGTAAAATGACGATAAAGGTTTCTATTCTATTCAAACAGTACAGACAAATATAATAACACCTACTTTGACTCGATGTGGGACGCTAAGAAAGTATCCCATGTCCGCTTTCTCCCGCGTTTTCTTTCGGCCTCAGAATCATCCCTTTTCCTTTTCTTTCTCTCCGGTGAATCCTTGACTCGCTTTCTGCATTTAAAGAATATTTTTTTTAGTTTTTAACCACATTAATTGTAACAGTGAGCTTCAAACAGTAAAGACAAATATAATAACACCTACTTTGACTCGATGTGGGACGCTAAGAAAGTGTCCCACATCCGCTTTCTCCCGGGTTTTCTTTCCGCTTCTTCAGAATCATCAAGCTTCCTTTTCTTCCTCTCCGGTGAGGAATTGATTTGCTTTCTGCATTTTAAGAAGGTTTTTTTTTGTAAGTGAATAATGACGATAAAGGTTTCTATTATATTCAAACAGTACAGACAAATATAATATAACACCTACTTTGACTCGATGTGGGACGCTAAGAAAGTATCCCACGTCCGCTTTCTCCCGCGTTTTCTTTCGGCCTCAGAATCATCCCTTTTCCTTTTCTTTCTCTCCGGTGAATCCTTGACTCGCTTTCTGCATTTAAAGAAAGTTTTTTTTAGTTTTTAACCACATTAATTGTAACAGTGAGCTTCAAACAGTAAAGACAAATATAATAACACCTACTTTGACTCGATGTGGGACGCTAAGAAAGTGTCCCACGTCCGCTTTCTCCCGCGTTTTCTTTCGGCCTCAGAATCATCCCTTTTGATTTTCTTGCTCTCCGGTGAGCCCTTGACTCGCTTTCTGCATTTTAAAGACATTTTTATTTTTACCTCATTCATTCTTACAGTGAGTTCTAAAACAGTACAGACAAGAGAATAACACCTACCTTAATCCAGAGGCTACAAAAGTGTCCCACGTCCGCTTTCTCCCGCGTTTTCTTTCGGCCTCAGAATCATCCCTTTTCTTTCTCTCCGGTGAATCCTTGACTCGCTTTCTGCATTTAAAGAAAGTTTTTTTTTGTTTTTAACCACATTAATTGTAACAGTGAGCTTCAACCAGTAAAGACAAATATAATAACACCTACTTTGACTCGATGTGGGACGCTAAGAAAGTATCCCACGTCCGCTTTCTCCCGCGTTTTCTTTCGGCCTCAGAATCATCCCTTTTGATTTTCTTGCTCTCCGGTGAGCCCTTGACTCGCTTTCTGCATTTTAAAGACATTTTTATTTTTACCTCATTAATTCTTACAGTGAGTTCTAAAACAGTACAGACAAGAGAATAACACCTACCTTAATCCAGAGGCTACAAAAGTGTCCCACGTCCGCTTTCTCCCCGGTTTTATTTCGGCCACACGGATCGTAGGCTCTGGATAAAAGGACAAAGCAAAGGTCAATCAAAAACTGATTAAATGAATCACCAGATTCTTAGATTCATCCTCCTGTGAAACATCCCCTCTTAGTTTCAGATTTAAGATATCTGTTGCAACAGCTGTGTGTAAGTATAAAATACTCAATATTATTTATGAACAGTTGCCTACTTTTTGGTGTCTGGATGATTTCTGTGTTCCTGCTCTCGCTCGATGGTCTGTCTCTCTCCGGGTTGCTGCATTGACAAAAAAACGGGTTTTAATATCTCCAATTATAACTGCAAATATCATAATATAACAAAAATAATTATTGCGTTAATTCTTTTCTTTAAACAATATTTAGAAATGTTGTGTTAAGATATGCAAACAAGGCATTATATCCTTTCAAATGAGCTAGTTTGTTTACATTTTCTTGAACACAAATCTTTCATTATTAAGTAAAACCAAAACATTGACATATTAAATACAAAGGTTTAACTAAAGGAATATCCATTAGTATCACTACATAAATCAGAACACACTGTCTAAAGCCATACAATAAATCACATTTTTGATCAATAAACTACACAAACATCTGTAAAAACTTTCTAGAAAATGGCTTTTAAAGATGTGTAAAGTAAAAATGTATGTACAGACGTTTTGCAAGACACTGCAGGAAACAATATTTGTTGTATTACAAGATGTGTAAATATACAAACAAATGCATTTATATGAAGTAAATGAAACACTTCTGTGTGTAATTTGCACGTTTTCTCTACTACACTGATCGAAGACATGTAATAGAAGAAATGTCCTAAAATGGACCTGTGTGTGTACATAAAGATCTTCTGTCCTACAACACTTACCTGTCGTCACCGCGGGGTTTTCTCCTCGATGATTTCCTCAGCGCCTTCCTCCCGGTTCTCTCTTGTTGGCAGGGTGGAGCCGCAGTGCTAACCTGCAGTGGCGGCGACACAGGCTTTACAGCAACAGGCGATTGAGGAGGGGGTTGTTGTTGTTGTTGTTGTTGACTCTCTTCATCGTTTATGGAGAGGCTGTCCGATACCTGGGACGAGATGCCCAGGATGAGGGGGTGTTCTTGGGTCCTGAACCAGGCGGGGGGGCCCTCTGCTCCGCTGATGGAGGGCGACAGGTTCATCTGACCCCCGTCAAAGCCCTCACTCTGATCCAGGCAGACCTCCATCTTTTCACAGCTGGATTTTACGCTGAAAAGACGAAGAAAAAACATTGTTAAAACCAACGTTCCGAATCAGGAACCCTTTACAGTACTGATAGTTAGTCTTTTTTGCATGTATTTCAGTTATTTCTGAACTATTGTGTCACTTGCACATCTCTCTTGCACTATTTTTACGTTATCTTTACGTCTTCAGTTTGTTGCAGTGTCAAAGAAGCCTTGGATTTAGGATTTTAGTTCTCAGAACTACACTTTTACTATTGTGCAGACGACAATCAAGTCTTTTAAATCGCATCAGAATCAAAAGTAAATAATAAGATAATGCATTAGACCCAGTCAGCGTGATGCGGCCTCTCTATCTTGTTGCAGATATGTTAAAACAGTTGTAATGAGGACTCACTAGAAGCTGTTCTGGTGGTTTTGAGCGAGGTGGTTCAAGGTGATGAAGGGATGCTGAAGAAGCTCGCTGGGGGAAATCCTCCGATCGATGTCCAGGTGAAGCGTCTTCTTCAGCAGATCCAGGAACTCCTGCCGGTCTTCAGTTTCTGCCGCGGTGTCTTCGTCCAACAGGTGGCGGGGGGGTTTTAACTGAATCAGAACAAACCAGGAACATTATAGTTAAACCTCTATTCATCTCGGTGGATCATGGAAACAGATTTACGGCAGATGTTCTCAGCTCGTTTTCAAATAGTATTTCCTACCATTATTATATCATTCAGCGAGTTGAATTGTCCGGCGCTTGTGTTGGTTTCTCCAGACTGCTGAACGTTCTAAAGATAAATGATATAGGATTAGGTAACCTGTCTCAAAAGGAAATTAAAAACAGTAAGATATTTTAGTTTAAAAGCAACTCAGTGCTGGTACCTTCAATCTCCAACGACGTCTCCTGTCCTTCTTTCTATAATGGAAAAACCAACGCGTTTTGACGCCTCTGTACATGAGACGAGCCGGAGGATGACCCTGAGTCTGCACTATATGTCGCAGCTGTTGACAAAACACAAAAGAAAAAGTCAGTTACATTTATACGGAAGAGGATTAGGGCTACATGATTTTTGGGAGGATTTGAAAAAAAATATTTTTTGTTCTGAGAAAAAACTCAGAATTCTGACTTTTTTCTCAGAATTCTGAGAAAAAAGTCAGAATTTTTTTTCTCCCAAAAAAAAGATTTTTTTTTTCAAATCCTCGCAAAAAAAAAATGTATGTGGCCCTAATCCTCTTCCGTACACTTACATCAATATTAGGATTTTCTTTAATAGTTTCACTACAAATATCATAGAAGTGCTTCAGAAAAGTTTACAAAAAGCCAACGTTTTACGCAGTTACAGTATCTCCCTTTTTAAAGAGGCCCTACTTTGCTTTTTTGGGGTTTCCCACCGTTTTGTTTTGCATTTTATGGTGAAATACACACATTTGCTCTCTTGCACAGAGGGACAGATCGATACGTCTCTGATGTCTGCGCATAAAGTATATTTCTATAACCAGAAAGTGATTAGCTTAGCTTAGCATAAGTAGGGAAACAGCCTGGATCTTGCAAAAAAAAGTTACACTATAAAACCACGGATAGTTGCTTTTACATTCTGTGCATCAAAGTGCCTCAGTGCGTGCTATAATAAAGATTAAGACATTTGAACCCTCAGCTACAGAGTCTGTTCTTCATGCACCGCCATTTTGATGTGGCATTGATGTAGTACGATGCAGGGAAGAACTACAAACTACTTAGGCTTGGATTTCTCTCGTTAGTCAGGTCATGCTCTCTGAATGCCTTGTTCTATTAGCTTGTATCGCAAACTAACTACATTTGTAACCGTGGAAATAGCAAATGAGGAAAGTGTTTCTCAATTAACTACATTTACTATCAACACTGATTTGGACTCCAACATAAAAGGTGGAGGATTTTAAGTTAAAAGTGTTTGTTAGTGAGAGAGCAAGGCTAGCGGTTTGTAGCTGCGGTCAGTCTTTATGCTAAGCTAAGCTACTGGATAATAAACACATACATTTGAGCGTGGTATTGATCTAACTCCTGGAAAGAAAGTGAAATAAATGTTTCTTAAAGACACTGTTTGAGCCACCACGACTAATATAAGGTGTGTATCCTACTGTTTATCCCTTCTACATAATAAATATAAGCTTCACAGTATTGTTACACCCACCATTTCGTGCTCGGTGTCTCCAGGGTACAGCACAGCGCCCGTGAACAGCTCTGCGGCGATGCAGCCCAGAGACCACATGTCGATGGCTGACGTTATGGGGAATCCTAGGATAATCTCCGGAGACCTTAGAAAAGACAAATAAACATATATCGTTTTAGTTTTGAGTAATTTCACAATTTAGTTTGCTATTTAACTTCTTAAATATTAAAAGGTCCCCTATTGTACAGTTTTTCATCAATATATCACAGGTCTCAGATATATACAGAGCCTGTCCCTGATTGGCTGGAACACCAAACAGATCATTGCAGCATTACCCATAATCCCCTCTGTTTCAGCCCTGTTTCAAAAGTGCTGATTCTCTGTCTGTGACTTTAGATGAAAATAAGGAGCCCCTCCCCACGCCCCTCTGAGAGACATTTGGTTACAAAGAACTCAATGGTGCTCTAGGAGGAGATTCAGGTGATAAGGGGGGGGTTACCTTGGTTGGTGATTGGCTAATGGTTACTCAAGCCAAAACATCGTTATGACATCACAAAGTGGCCAAAATCTGATCAGCTCATTTTCAGACAGGTTTTTATAGAAATGGATCAAAAAGAGAGAGAATCTTTGTTCCTGAAACTTTCAGAGTCTCTTTACACAGAGGGGACACATGGTGATGTAGAAGAGACATGAAGAAGAGGGGACACATGTTGATGTAGAAGAGACATGAAGAAGAGGGGACACATGTTGATGTAGAAGAGACATGAAGAAGAGGGGACACATGTTGATGTAGAAGAGACATGAAGAAGAGGGGACACATGTTGATGTAGAAGAGACATGAAGAAGAGGGGACACATGTTGATGTAGAAGATACATGAAGAAGAGGGGACACATGTTGATGTAGAAGAGACATGAAGAAGAGGGGACACATGTTGATGTAGAAGAGACATGAAGAAGAGGGGACACATGTTGATGTAGAAGAGACAGGAAGAAGAGGGGACACATGTTGATGTAGAAGAGACATGAAGAAGAGGGGACACATGTTGATGTAGAAGAGACATGAAGAAGTGGATTATTTTGCATAATAGGTGACCTGTAAATCTTCTCCACCCGCTGCCGGTTTCTCACCTGTAATGTCGTGTCTGCATGTAGTCGCCCAGCTCAGACTTAGCGACGTGACACGCCACGCCGAAGTCGATGACCTTGATTCTCCACGGCTGCTTCCCGTGGTCCAGCAGCATGATGTTCTCCGGCTTCAGGTCCGTGTGCACGACTCCCAGACTCTGGAGCAGCTGCAGCGTTACGGAAACCTGAAATATAAGATCGCGAATAAGTCTTTATGCTAAGCTAAGCTACTGGATAATAAACACACATTTGAGCGTGGTATTGATCTAACTCCTGGAAAGAAACTGAAATTAAATGTTTCTTAAAGATATTGTTTAAGCTACCACGACTAATATAAAGTGTTTGCATAATTGTGTGCGTGTGTATCCCTTCTACATAATAAATTAAAGTTTTTAAGTATTGCTACACCCACCATTTTGTATAATCAGTTGCAAAAATGTTGCTTAATTCTTTCAGGCAGGATATTTCTTATCAGTTCTGTGGAAATGTTCAGTTGTTTTTCTATGTGTCTGTGGAGCATCTAGCGTACCTGGTACAGGATGGGGCGGATTTCGTCCAGCTCCAGCGAGCGGTGAGGCTTCTGATAGAGGAACTCAAACAGACTCATGTCCAGGATCTCCAACTCCAGACAGACGTGTTCGCCGTACACAAACACATCGTTGAACGTCACAAAGTTAAACCTGTCGGAGTCAAACGCTCTGAGCTCTTCCATTATCTCTATCTGGGGAACAAACGATTGCATGTTGAGAAAATATATCTTCACAGGGCTGGATGAAATACAGTTAAAATGATGATGGATGTCCATTTGAAGTATTAATAACATAAGAAGTAGAGACATCAGTACGTCTACCTAGAAGGTCATTAGTAAGGTTTTGTGTTTACACCTCACCCATTTTATCCATTCTTCTTTAAGTATATTAACTTGATTTCCAATTGTCATGCCCATTTTATACATTGCTTTTACAAGTTATATAGTTAATTATTGCAACTCTAATAACTAGGAATAAGTGACAATCTTTATTTCTTGATGTTTTCTGGTGTTTTTTAGCAGGATATTTGGGGTTTTATCTACAGAAATACCCCAAAAAGCACATTATCTCCAGGATTTTGAAGTTCAATTAGTATTTATTTCACTTTTAGTTGTGTTAAAGTATTAAATAATAATCTTCCACATATATTATTCCCAAGAATAAGATGTATTTTGAATGTTTCTGCTCTTTACTTCCCAGTAGGTTGATGATATAATGCAGAAGGCTAACTGGATGGCTGATCACAACCAAATCAATTTGTTTGTACGAAGCGATGAGTCAGACATCTTACTGCATGTTATACGGTGGTTATAACTTATAATACATCTATTAATAAGTAAAGAAATGGGAATTGGGGAAACCATAGATGTGATCAGAGTTGTTCCCTACCTCATTCTTTGCCTCTGGTGTTAGGTCCTTTCCCTTCGCGATCTTCACAGCCACCGTCCTGTTGGTGGCCATCTTTAAGCACTTTACTACTTTCCCAAAGGTGCCCTCCCCCAAAAAGGACTGGATCAGGTATTGGGAGGAGGGGGAGGAGAGGACACCCATGGGTTTGCACACTCCCCCTGAAGGAAAGCAGCATGAGGATGAGGAGGAAGAGGTGGAGGAGGTGTTCGTCTCTGCGTCAGGTGACGGAGTTGAGTTGGGGTCTCGATAAGACTACAGGAGGAAGAAGAAAGTGATTAACACATGAAGTCACATTTTGTCTCATCAAAAAAGTCTTTCTGAACTATACAAAACTAAAATATATCAAAAAGTCAATACAAATGTTGGCTGATTTCACAATTTGGACGATTCAATTCGTGCTTGAGCTATTTTTCTACTAGTTTGAACATCTCAAAATGACATTTTACTGCTTTTTTGATAAGAATAAACACATTATTTGTTCATTTATAAGTCTTAACTGGGATTCAAGATGGATTGGAAGTTGTTAACTCATCTTGTTAGTGAAATATATTAACATATTACTAAAAAACAAGCGCTCTAATGTACAGTCAATGCCAAAAAAGTGGGACTCATTGACAATTCGGATGTTTCTTTACTTGCTCCTGCTATTTTTTTGTTTGTTTTTAACGTCTTTGTTAACAAAAACAACATTCAAATTACATTTAGCTGCTTTTTTTGATAAGACTAAACTGAATTTGATGAATTAAAAAACCTAAAATAAGGTGCAAGATGAAGTAGAAGTTGTTAAATCTTCTTGTTAGTGAAATATATCAACTTATTGGTAAATATAAGCACTTTACTGAACACTTAATGTGATACAATGGGATTATAAGAATATATTTTAACATAAAATCGAATTTCTTTGTAAGAAAACTATTCTTTTTATGTATTTACTACCAGATTTGATCAACTCACCATGTTGTCACTCATGTTACTAATCGTGTTTGAAAGTTTTGTTGAGATTAACAAAGTTGAAGTTTCTCCTGGTTGTGTTAACCCGACTGAAGACAGAGTCCAGGTCCAGCAGGAAGCTTCTTTCTCCTGAACATTCCACGGCTTTGTTACATCACATTCCAAATGGAATCTTAGTTTGGAATGTTCCGGTTGTCATGGCATCGAATAATTCTAAATTAGAACAATGGTGGCTAAAGGTTTTGGAATGTTTATATATCGCTGCTAACAAACAATAAAATGACAATTAATAACTATTTGTAATTAATAACTGTGCGACTGTGGCTGCGAGGGAGTGCGTTTGTTTCCACCAGAAGGTTATGGGTTCGATCGCAGCATTGGCACTTTGTGTTTTTATTAGTGCTGTCAAAATTATCGCGTTAACGGCGGTAATTAATTTTTTGAATTAATTGCGTTAAAATATTTAACGCATTTAACGCATGTGCAGAATGGCCCGCCCCATACGTGCCACCAGTGGCAGCGCCAGGGTATGGCTGGGGTAGGCTACACCCATACCAAGAAATGGCTTAGCCCCACCATGAAAAATGATGTTAAAGTAAGCAAAATAAAGTCTGCCAACTCGCGCGGAGTAAATTGCACAGACAGCAGTTAGTAAGATTGATTTCAGTAGCCACGGTTTTGAAAACTTTTGTCACGTAGTGATCGTCTTCTCAATAGAACATCTTTGATAACGGCGTGGTGTTGTTGCAGGAACTCCCGATGGAGAATATTTTTGCTGTAGTACAGGGGTGCACATAACTGGTACGCAGGTTATGTGCGTAATCTGAAATGCGTAGGCTACCGTCACTTGTGTCACAAAGCGCATTTGCGTACCGACGTACTTGTGAAGCTTTTCCAGAAGGCGGTTAGATCACCGGACGACAGAGTCGGTCTCCGTGTGCACAGACAGGGCTGCTGTTAACGTCGGTCTGTACAACGGAATTGTGCCAAAACTACGCCAACCGGCGGCGGAGGGAGACACTTTCCCCCCCCCTTCACTGGAGAACTGCGCTAAAACAGCTGATCACAACGTTCACACTCTGTGGTCATGAAGTACGCCACTAGCCGCCCCCCCCCCCCCACCCCCCCTCTGTCGACTTTCCTGAAGTACTCTCCCGTTGATAGAAATCAACACGTAATGAATTAAGACCCCACGGTTTGATGACTGATAGGTGTGTGGCTTGTCTTTCATTTTGACACGCAGAAAAATGTTATAATAAACATAGATACTGTATGTTAAATGGATATATCCGCCTTCTTTCATTTATCTTTCCATTCCCACAACAATATACATAAATAAATGGCATATTTTGGACATAGTTCGAATGGTGATTAATCATGATTAATTCATTTTAAAGCTGTGATTAATCTGATTAAAAATGTTAATCGTTTGACAGCCCTAGTTTTTATATATGGTTTTTAAAGTGCAGAGCGTTTCTTCTAATGGACATTTGGTCCGTTGTTACGTGTTTGCCTCTGTCAGCCACCGTACAGGGATTGTAAATGAAGGAACTGTAAATGAAATATACATGCATAATAAGACGTACAACATATTTAACACTAGTTTAAAAACCTTAAACCTTAGATTTGTATACAATAAGACAGAGATGAGCCTGTGATTGTACAAATCTAGCACATTCGTGCTGAAACACAAATTATATTATTTTTGATAAGTTATTAATTAATCTCTGAGCCGGAAAAAACTAAGATTTTAGGTGCATTATTGTTGTAAGTGTATTTTGTATTTAAGATCATTTAGTAATTGTCTTGCTAATGCTTTTAGACATAATTGTTGGTCCTTGTCGCTCACTGTACCTCGGATGGAGTGAGACAAAGGACAATGAAAGACAACGGCTCTGAGGAGGAGGAGGACAAAGAGGAAGGCAGCGTGGGAGGAGGGAGACGTCTTTGCGCGGCTCCTTCAAGCTCATGAACTGCTGGCCTACTTTAGCCTTCTCCATTTTTTATGACACACACACACACGCACGCACACACACACACACACACACACACACACACACACACACACACACACACACACACACACACACACACACACACACACACACACACACACACACACACACACACACACACACACACACACACACACACCCACACACACACACACCCATCACAATGCAATGTAGTGAGACTGCAACCTGTATGTGTGACATGGACACAAACACATGTAACCCTCATAAGCATGCAGACTCTGGGAAATGTAATCTAAGAAAAGGTGCATGAACACACAAACAACCTGCAGTATTGACACAAAGTGTTTTAGGGTGAGCTGTCTGTGCAGGTGTACTATATATATTGATATATGTATTGGTCAATACGGATCTTTCAGAGGTTGTTAATACCCAATAGCACACGGCTGTTAAGCAGAATAGTGCCCATTGCTAAGGAGGATCAAGAGAGAGGACGAAAGAGGTACAGAGACAGAGCGCTGGACGTCAGAGAAATCACCAGAAGAAGGCAGACAGGAAGTAAACACCAACAGGCACACGGTAAGGGCTCTGGCATTATGAGAAACTGTGGACAGACTTGGATAGTTACAGAAAACATCGATAGGAGCTGTCGTTCATTTTAAGTTACGTTGATGTTGCAGTCTTGGTACCCAGCGGAGCGAGGGATTGTTTCCTTTGCGGTAGCTCAATAAAATCATTTCGATTAATAATAGGAGTCAAGTCTTTGGTTTATTTAGTATGTGGCCGCGCACCGCCTCGCTGCACATTATCCCTTAAATTTCTGATGTATATTAATTAAATATTCTATCAGTACTTTGTACATCCATTTACTCTCAGGTGTGTACATTTTGATTAGCGTCTACCCAGTTCACGTTTAATCATACTTGCTGCCAACTGGCCCCTACATTACGCACTACTGGCACAAAACAAAACAAGCGACCAGGGTGCTCTTTTTGGGAAGATATGAGGGAAACCATGACAAAGAAAAAGAGATGCAGCTACAACAAATCTGGCAAAGTAAGTGTTAAGCTGGTGGAGGGCAATTCCTAGCATGTTTTTTGTGTCACATGCAAGACTTTATTTATACGCTAACGGTTTCAATAGAAAGGTCATATGGAGATCACATCAAAATCTAAAGTGCCTCTCATCATCATGTCCTACATTGTCCCACACAACCCTACCACCTGTGGCCTGTTGGCACCTGGTCATCCTAATTAAGAGTGTCAGGGATGGTAACAGAAAAAACCACTGAGAACGCTTGAGTTCATCAGCAGTGGCAGATTCAGGGCAGATGTTGGAGGCTGAGGGAGCGGCCATTTTAATTATGAAACATTCTGGGGAAAGAGTGTGTTCGCTTACACACACGCGCACACACACACACACACACACACACACACACACACACACACACACACACACACACACACACACACACACACACACACACACACACACACACACAAACATATAAAGCCACAACAGGCTGCTTAACAAGTATTTAAATTGAAGAAGAGGGGAAGAGCTAAGACGCACAGGACTTCAAATACTGATTGGTATTTTTATTTGTATAAATGTTCTCAGATATATTAAATATATATCTTTCCTTTGTTGATTTATTTACTCTCTACACAAGCAGGGGGGCTGCATGAGAAGTTAAAAGGATGGATGCAACTGGAGAATATAAGGGATTGACTGAGCAAATACAGCTGAGGGAAATAAAAAGTTAAACTGTAGAAAACAGAAAGTAGTTAATCTTATGATCTGCAAAAAGTTATCTTAAGATAGAGCAACATAGGGTTTTTTAAATATAAAATTCATCCAAATAATTAAAGGTACATGCACAGTAATAATAACATCTTAACGTGACACAAAAGCAATGTCATGTGACACGTATGAGGTGTTTAAATTAGGTTTAATGAGCTTTTAACACCTCTTAAATGTGATGCAGGCTGACATAAGAATAAGAATATTCAGCCAAATACCAAATACTCACGTGAGAGTAAATCTCAGCAGACACCTGTCAATCATGTTCCTCTCTCGCTGTCAGCCTCATTCCTGTCAGGCAAGGATAGACAGTCAAAACCTGGAAGAAAATGAAAAACAATATCTAAATATAGATCTGATACCGGCATCCCTGCACATTGTGAAAAGAGACTCTTACAGGTCAGGGTTTGTGTCAAGTCAAAATGCCCTTGTGTAAAACACTTGACCCCTACTTCCTCACTCGCTGTCAGACGTGTTTTCAGAAGAAGCCTCAGCAAAATGCAAATAGGGGATAGGGGAAAGTCGAGGGGCTGCAACAAGAGCTGAGAGGTTTGAAAGTCAGATCCAATTTGGAGGAGTTCCCTTTCTGGGACAATAAAGTATATCTGTTGTGTAAGTTATCTTAAAAATGTAAAAAAATTCAAATAAACCTTTAAGTCAACAAAGTGTGCTTCATCACAATGAGTCTTCCAGAAGATACTAGCTAGGGTATTAGCAGTAGCCATGGTCATTGTTTATGTTCATTAAGATAAATTAAGGAGTGGTTTTGGAGGGATGCCCCAAGGAAAAGATCAGTGTTGCCAACTTGGTGAATTTCCCCGCTAGATTTAGCAAGTTTTGAAGCTAACACTGCTAGCTACATCAATCGGTTAGCATCATCGGCCTGGGTTTTCTGGTTTGATAATTTAAAAACTATAATTTACTCTTGTTAGCTTATCCAATTGGACTTACCCAAGCTTCAAAAGGAAATGTATAATATAACCAATAGTTCTATACAGTAATAGTAAGGTGTATCTAAAAGTAAAAAGATTAGATAGATGGATAGATAGATAGAGAGAGAGGTAGGTAGGTAGAGAGAGAGAGAGAGAGAGAGAGAGAGGGATGTACTGTAGGTAGGTATAGGTAGATCGATATATAGATGGATAGATAGATAGAAAGATAGAGATAGAGAGAGAGAGAGAGAGAGAGAGAGAGAGAGAGAGGTAGGTAGCTAGGTAGGTAGGTATGTAGGTAGGTATAGGTAGATAGATATATAGATGGATAGATAGATAGAAAGAGAGAGAGAGAGAGAGAGAGAGAGAGAGAGAGGTAGGTAGCTAGGTAGGTAGGTAGAGAGAGGTATGTAGGTAGGTATAGGTAGATAGATATATAAATGGATATATAGTACTTTATTGATCCCAATCTGAAATAGAAATAAAATAAAAATGACATCCCTCTCCATGTTAGCATTACTAGAGGAATATGGAATGCCATTTAAGCCAATATTAAATAAATAAATATATACATAAATAATTAAATAAATACATATATATATAAATATGCCTATGAAATAAATTATAAAATAAATAAATTAGGCAATAAATATGTATACATGTACATTTAAATACACATTTATTTATTTCATGGGACTTTTATTTCATAATGACACATTTATTTATTTCAAGAGACTTGTATTTCATAATGACACATTTATTTATTTCAAGAGACTCGTATTTCATAATGACATGTTTATTTATTTCAGATGACTTGTATTTCATAATGACGCGTTTCTTTATTTCAAGAGACTCGTATTTAATAATGGCTTATTTCATGTGACTTGTATTTCATGATGGCTTATTTCATGTGACTTGTATTTCATAATGGCTTATTTCATGTGACTTGTATTTCATAATGGCTTATTTCATGTGACTTGTATTTCATAATGGCTTATTTAATGTGACTTGTATTTCATGATGAGACATTTCCATTCCTTATATGCAAATGAACGGGGCGTGGTTAGCTCACAGGTCCAGAGACCCAGACCAAAGCAACAGCACCACACTGACTACTCGAGAAGAGGAAGAAAATGGAGGAGAAGGACTATAAGGCAAACTACTAAATGAAAATAACAACATGGAAGACGTTGGTGGGCTCCAAGACTTAACTGGTTCTTATCTGGTCTTCTCTGGTCTTATCTGGTCCGCCCAATGCTGCTCTTCTGAGAGCAACCGCTCTGACAGCTCTCTGTAGTCTCTACTGGGAGCTAAAAAGTCAGCTAAAAGTCCTTCTGGAGGTCCTTCAACGCTACACAATTACACCCAGTCTGAGAGTAAAATATGTCTCGAAGGTTCGTTTTGCGTTTCTTACAACGTTAAGTTAATGTTGACGTAACCTTACGTTTGCTAGGAGGCTATCGTTACGAGCTAGCTGTCTTAGCTAACAACAGTTAGCAGCTAACGTTTTCTGCAGTTTGTGTTGCCCCTGAAAAACGTGATGTAGTTATTTAAGGGTATGTTAAATTAACGTTATTTTACAAGTTGAGAGAGTTAAGTTGTGTTTAAAATCGTCAATGTAATGCACGTTAGAGGTTTTGTGTTGGACATGAAGTTAGCTAACGTTAGCTAACTCCACCAGGTTAGCATGTTAAGCTGTACTTTTTGTGGCAGCTCGCTTAATACAAAGAGGGGTTTTGTGCTTCATTTGCAAACTTTACTTTGTTAATCTACCTGAAACTGTAGGGACAGTTTGTTTCTACTCAACTATACAGACCATTGTTGAGGAGATGCAAAACATACTGTACATGAGTTGGGTCCAACATATACCTTGAGTAATGTTACTTTGCTGCTAAAAATGAAACATCATTATCAGATGAGGACATCACCAAAGTGTGTGAGCCTGTCAGGGGATTTGATCTGTTCTCTGCATGTCCTAAACACTGCTCTGGTATTACTTATCTTGTAACATGTAAGTCTCCCGCTCTTGTCATCTTTCAGGCTTTGCATTTGAACTCCTATGACTGGTTGCGGACTTGAAGGGAACGCCTTCCTGACATCCAGGAAAAAGGTGAGATTATAATACATTTGAATGCCAAAAGCAAGTTATTGTTTTTAACTTTTGAAATATGATTGTTTTGGGGCATTTCAGTTGTATTGGACAGGCAGTAGAGATCTACTGGAAACAGTGGAGAGGGAGGAGATGATATGCAGCATACGGCCCAGCCGGATGGTTGCTGCTCCGTGTGGAACGTGTCCTATCAGGTAAAGCACTTTGGTACCCAGTTATTTATGGTGTTGAGTTTGAATTTAGCTTTTGGAATGTAATTTCCAACTGTGCATTGTAAAGACTGAAAAAACAGCCTCAAGTTAAAGCTTGACATGATTTGGTCTTTTACTTAAGAAGGTGTTTGTCCTCCTGTGTTGTCTTATTTCCTTATCTTTCTTTCAGGTGTAACATCTACCAATGGTTGTACATGACAGAGACCTCCTCCACCTCTTTGCTGTCTTACTAGTCAATCTTTCTGATCAGGTCCTTTCCTAAATAGTGGTAAGTTTTACAGTTCAGTGTATGTTAATTTAGTAACTTAATGCTTTACCGCGGTTGAATAAATCCTATATTGCTAGTCATTTTATTAAAACTACGTTTTGTAAACTTTTTGATTCCAATTACAATAATCTTTTTGTTATAATTGTAAAACATATCTTAACATCCATCAGAAATCAATACAACAAATCATCCAACACTAAATAGAAGAAATCTGGACCTATTTCTTTTTATACAGCAGCATGTTTTGGGACTGTCATCAAGAGCCATTGAGTCTACCTTTTGTAGTCGGCCTCTCAGAATGTTTATCATTTATTTGTATTTGAACATTCATATAATAATTAGTTTTTTTATTGTTTTGTTCTTTATTTTTGTTGTGAGAATCACTTTGCAATTATTGTGTAAGTGCTATTTAAATAGTTATACTAATATTATTGTTGTTACTATTATTAATAATGTCTTCTTTGTTTTCTTTATTCATCGCTGCAGAAAGGATCATGCCAGCCCACATCAAACACCTGATCAAGAGCTTGTGAACCTCACTGCTGCAGACACCTGTGTGATATTCCACTCTGACTGGAACCCTCAAAATGACCTGCAGGTACAATATATATATATATATATCTGCTCTGTCCGTCCTAAAGATAGTTCAATAGGGCTACAACAACAACAGTCTTTCCGTTTATTCCCTCGGTTCTTTAAGTGTATATTTTCCCATTTAATGCTTAAAAACGTTGAACAGCAGCTGCACATGATGCTCTTTTGACCCCTCTTTTAATTTTTTATTTCAGGCTCAAGCTCGGTTCGTCATCGTTTTGGCCAGTCTAAGGCGGTGGAGGTGTACCGTCTGATCACTAGAAACTATGAGAGGGAAATGCTGGATAAAGCTAGTCTGAAGCTCGGGCTGGACCGTCCCGTCCTGCAGAGCATGAGTGGCAACAACAACAACGGGGTGAGAAAAAGAAAATCTGTCATATTTCTAGATGCCAAGTCATTTTTGGGTCAGTCGCTGTTGCAGTACGCTTAGTTTATTTTCAAAAAGAGTTTTCTAAATCCACTTGTGTAAATGTCTCTCTGCGTCGCCTTTAGCCGGTCCAGCAGTTCTCCAAGAAGGAGATCGAGGACCTGCTGAGGAAAGGAGCCTACGCCGCCATCATGGACGAGAACGACGAAGGCAATCGCTTCTGCTAGGAGGACAACGACCAGATCCTGCAGCGAAGAGCCACCATCAACACCATCACCAGGTATGTTCTTAGCAGCACTAGCCACTTACGCTTTGTGTTGGTAACCAAGTACTTGGTTATTTGAAATGTAATATTGATGATGTAATAATTAAAACTAGGGATGGGTACCGAGCCCTGGTATTAAATGGGCCCCGGGGCTGAATTATGAAAGACCGTGGTACCGTTAACGTCCAACGTTATCGATCTTTTTATCGGTGCTGGAGACATTTAAAAAATAGATGTCATATGTATTATATCTACATAAACATTATATCGCAGTCTTACTGTTGCCAACTCCGTTCCTAATATGCAATAAGACTACAAAGTGCGTCTATGATTTATTTTCGATCTTTCCAATCCAGACGAGAGATCTCTCTCCCCTGACGGTGTGCGAGGGGGTGGGGCAGTTTACACACAGAACCTGCTACATGCAACACACACACACACACACACACACACACACACACACACACACACACACACACACACACACACACACACACACACACACACACACACACACACACACACACGCACACGCACACACACGCGTGCGCGCACAAACACATGGCGGAGAGAACTAAGCACCCCTTAAGCCCCGCCCCCCCGAGCACACACTCTCGGCTCACTAGAATGAATGGAGAGAGAGAATAAATCTAGATTCGGCTTTTAGTGCATTTTACAACTTTAAGGACTTAATGATTCTAGGGCTATACAATAGTTCATACTGGGTAGTTTATTTAGTTTCAAAAAAATTATCCACCGATTTACAGACGTCTCTTTCCAAATGTTAGTCAATGGGAAAAAGTATTTCTGGGCCGGTCGATGTCACAGACTGATAAGGAAATTGTAGTACCGCCGTTTGGACACAACGAATATTTTCCTCAGAGTCCGGCGCACTTCCTGGGGGCTTTGTCTTGAGGTGGAAAATGCTCGTTGCCAATAGTGCAAAAAGAGTTTAGCATGTAAGGGCGGTAACACGAGCTATTTGTCTAAACATTTAGCAAAAGTGCTCCACATCCAGACGGAAGAATGCACCGGACTGTCTTTCTAGTAGCTCTGTAGCTCCATGCACGAGTAACGTTTCCACGTCAGGTGTTATGTATGCTAGCAGCAACACACAGAGTTAACACAATGATACAAACATGGGTTAATGATGAGAGGTAACTGAGTTATTTATTTTGTTAAAGTTTCAGCTATTCTGTTTGCAGTTCTATCATCACATTATTGAATACGATTTGTTAAAACATTGTTGTTTCTTATTTTCAGTTTGCTTCAAGCAGTGGCTGCACGAGAAAGACGTGGAGGACCAAGAGATGCTGGCCAGATTGGCAAAGACCGGAAGATACATAACAGAGAAGATAATGGATATTAACAAGAAAAAGAAAAACATTTTTAATAATTTCTTTGTTGCTGTTTACATTTTGAATTATATTTGTTATTTTTAAATCAAATGCATCTATTTTAAATCTGTGTATCTACCGTCCAATTGTTTTTCTTTATTAAACACGTAAACGGAAGAGCGTTTGAGAGGCCTTTTTGCTTTTTGCTTTTTACCTTACTAAATGGTCTAATGGTCAGTGCAACGGGGGGCGGGACCAAACTCACGGAAGTGATTTCAAAACAAAAGCGGTGATAATATTATAAACAAAGGGAAACAAGGTGAATTTATCGATCACAACGAAAACGGCCAAGACACATATTGAGCCCAGAAAATGGATGTTATTGAGGGCTGTAAATATAATAAGCCTCTGTCTAAAATGGACAACATTGTTAGGAGATTTAAACTATACAGCGATTCTGCACTGCGGTCACTCAGCCGCCTCTCGAGTTTGTTTTTTCAAATCAGCTGCTCTTCATTATTCCTGCTATATTTGACGAGTGATACAAATATTTGTTACCACAAGTTCTTAAGGAAACTGACACTGTTGGACTCGGTACTAGTTTGACTTCTACCAGAAATCAAATGAAGTAGCCTACTTTTGCTGTGTAGCTACTTTGTGAGTAATCCTCTGTCAGAGTCTCCTCCTTAGTAGGCTACATAATGCATGTTTTTCTGCTATCTTTGATGAATGATAAAAATATGATTTTACCATTAGTTCTTAATTAAATTGATACTGTTTGACTTTGTATTATTTAGCCTGCTACTTACAATGCATTGAAGTACTTTTACTGTGTATTTTTTGAGAAATACTCTGTCAATGTCCCCTCCTGAGAACAAGAATGCATGTTTCTCTGCTATTTTGAATAAACGTTAAAAAAAACTTTCTTCATGAGACTGATATTGTTGGACAGAGTATTTTAAGAGGATGGTAGACTTGATACCAGCAATACTTCCAGTCAGTACTCCGGCAGCAGCATTTGTACCCCTTGGAAAGTCTTTAGAGTCTGGCCTGGATAGCTGGTCTATCCTTCAGCACACTGACACACTCTGTCACTCTTGTTGGCCTCTTATGAAGCTGCTGTCTTTTAATATATGATTATTTCTCTGCTCCAGTTCATTCCTCGCAAATTCTTCCATCAGTCCCAGTCATTGCATGTCAGTCAATAGAGCTTTGAAAAATGTGTCCAATTCAACAAAATCTTTTTTTGTGAGTGAAGGCCAGAGCTAAATTATAGATTGTTTGATTGTGTAATTACAAGGTGAGAGAAAATAAATCCACATCCTCCTATGAAAAGTATTTTATTTCCTTTTCCATGTTATACTTATACTTACTTGCATTATAACATTTGCATGTTGAACTACATGATATCTTCCCCAGCCTCTGAGCCTCAAGGAAATACATTAAAATAAATGGATTCATAATTTTTAAAAATTGATAAATTAATAATGTTGTATTTCAAATTTAAATATAAAATGAAAAATAAGTTTACTTTTGAAATGATTTCTCACAAAAACCTTTCTAAATTATAGTAAACTATTAAAAAAGTTTTGGTCAATATACGTTTTTCTGCTTAAAATAGTTGAAATTGAACGTAAACTGTATCAAACACCACATCCATGGCAATTAACGCTATTTAAATTGACTTTGGTTAGTTAATACAAATATTGATATTATATATATATATATATATATATATATACATATATAATTGATGCAGTCTTTCTGAACACTTTTTTTTTTTTTTAAATACTGCAAATGAAGAATATTTAAAATGTTCTGCACAGAGTGCCCTAACTTACAGCAGTTGAAAATATTTGTGAAAGGATAAATTCTTCATGGGCTTCAATGGCTTTAGTAAAGGGTGTTTTATGGTTGCTTGTATTATCCTCAGATAGTGGTTTGTTTAAATAACTAGTGACATTTTTATAAATATTGCAAAAAAGGGCTACAAAAAAGGCATATATAACCTGGCCGGCTTAGCCAGTGTGTAATTCTTCAAGCACCACAAGATTCATAGTTTATAAAGTACAATTCTGGGCCATTGATTGTGTCATTTCTCCAAACACATACAGTAAAAATGCCTGTTTTGAAGCCTTAAAATGGTGCAGGAAAAGGACTTTACATTGTATTATACTTAAAGACAGGACTATTCAGTTAAGAGAAGAGAAAAAGGAAAGCAAATTGTCATAATGGGTGATGTAATATTAATCAAATCAAATCAAGTTTTATTTATATAGCACATTTATAAACGATTTTTGGTCGAGCCAAAGTGCTGTACATATAATAAAAATAGCCTACAGTAGAGACATTTTACACCTAATATAACAACACAGATTGTTCAGAATATCAGTATGAGTGAAAAACGACACCCTCTGTCCTTAGACCCTCTGTCCTTAGACCCTCACATCGTACAAGTAAAAACTTCCAGAGAAAACCCACAGTTTGAGGGGAAACATGGGAGAAACCTCAGGGAGAGCAAGAGAGGAGGGATCCCTCTTCCAGGTCGGACAGACGTGCAATAGATGCCGTGTGTAACTCGAAGAGATAATACATTTTACAGCATATAGACCGAATGTTTGGAAATGCATGTGTCTGTAATAAGAAGATGAATCCGCGAAGATGTCAACTACAACAAGATTAATGACATACATAATATGAGGTCCTTGGCACTGTGTGATCATGGGGCATCACCCTTACAGCATCAGGACAATATCATATGGAGTCAGACACTGGAAGTGTGCTGGAGGCGTTGACTGGGACTGATGGAAGGATGAGGCTGATGAGACTGAAGAATCTGTGACGAACTAGCGGCTGAGAAATAATCATATATTAAAAGACAGCAGCATCATCAATAGGCCAACAAGAGTGACAGCGTGTGTCATTGTGCAGTCTACCATCCTCTTAAAATACTCCGTCCAACAATATCAGTCTCATGAAGAAAGGTTTTTTAACGCTTATTCCAGAGAAACATGCATTCTTGTTCTCAGGAGGGGACATTGACAGAGGATTGTTGGAAAAGTACACAGTAAGTACTTCATAGTACTTGTGGGGGTAGTTTCAGTAGTACTGAGTCCAACAGGATCAATTATCTCACGAAGAACTAATGGCAACACAAAATAATTCCCTCATCAAACTTAGCAGAAGTGGCCAGATTTTGTTCTCAGCAGGGGACTTTGACAGAGTATTCCTCAAACAATACACAGTAAAAGTACTTCAATGTATTGTAAGTAGTAGGCTAATACAAAGTCAAACAGTATCAATTTCATTAAGAACTAATGGTAAAATTATATTTGTATCATTCATCAAAGATAGCAGAAAACATGCATTATGTAGGCTGGTATGCCAGCAGACAAATATTTATAAAGAAAGAAACAGAAGGGAGGAAATGATGATAGCTAGACTCAGAATAAATCACACAGCATTGAATGGTACGCTGCATGTCATGGGGGAAAGTAACAGTGAGTGTAGGAACTGTGGAGTTAAAGAAAATGTGGAACATCTATAAAGCTGAAAGAGAAAAACTAAAGGATAACGTTTTAGAGGCAGAGAGGGAATGGAGTGTGGTTGGTATTTTGGGAACAAAAGGAGAGGGAGAAAGAGCTACCAGAAAGGCACTCTTTACCTTTAGTGAAACTGGGGTAGGTACAATTATCTAACAGGAAAGATCATAGATTGTTGTTTTGTTTTATTTATTATGTTTTTTTATTTATTTATTTTTGGATTAGATCATAGATACGTCCATGAGTTAAGTCAAGAGATGGAATGATATGATGATTCACACTCATGTACAGTAGGTGGCGGTATGCACCTTAAAGTTGTTTGAGAGAAAACCGAGAGAAGGAGTCAACTGGTTTGCCAACGGACAATTTACACCGAAGAAGCGAACATTTCTGGCGGGTGAAATTAGTGTATCAGTATCAGATTACATGCGATGTCTGACTCTGAGAAAAGCATCTCCGAATTATTGAGAGAGGCAGCCAACCGCCTCGATGGGATGGTGATGCGACAGCCACCGTCTGACGTTAGAGCTGCTGGATTGGGCACCCCAAGCCCAAGAACCCCTGTCCAAGGTAGGTCACTAGCAAGGTACTGATTAATCCAAATCGGTGTTCTCCGGGTAAACGTAACATTAGCTAGCAAGCTGACTGCCCGCAAACACAATTAGTGTAACGTTCCTGATTATTCAGTATAGATGGCACTAAGTTGTTGGTATGGTTGACAACATTTGATGAAGCAATCTGTCAACGTGATCCTGTTCTATTATAAGAGAATGGAAACATGTCAACATTGTGGTAGCATTACTTCAGATAACGAATAGTGTGATATTGACACTATAGAGCAGGGGTGGCAAACTCATTTCAGTTAAGGGGCCACATACTGCCCACTTTGATCTAAAGTGGGCCGGACCAGTAAAATCACAGCATAATAACCCACAGGCCCTATAACGACAATATTTCTGTTTAAGTGCAAATAAGTAGGCTACAAGTACATTCGGAAAATGTCCACATGTAATGAGACGCAAAACGTTATGAACAAACTGACATTTATTAAGAAAAAACAAGTGCAATTTCAAGTGCTACACATATGTTCTTTACAACAGATCACAGTTTCCACCTGAACTGACTCACCACAAAATACAAATAAAAACGTGGGAGCTATTAAGTGAGGAGTTTGAGTTACCCCCCTTGCCTTGAAGATATAACATTTCTATATTTTAAAAAGAAGTTGGGCAGTGCCACATCAAATCAAACTATTGTTTGCCTAATGCAGCTGCTGATTGACATTATAATACACAATGTTCTATGACATAATAATATAACATGTTCAAATATTTCAGTAGGTTCTTATTTTCACGTCACTGATTAATTTGCTCCTGAAACTTGACATCTTTTAGCCCTCACAATGGCATCAATATCAGGCTTAAAATCCTGACTAGCAGCCAATTTAATGAGTTCATTCAGGCACTTGTGTGTGAGTCTTGAGCGCAGCTTTGTTTTAGTAATGTTCATTACAGAGAAAACCTGTTCACAAAGGTAGGTGGTCCCAAACATGCTCAAAACTTTTGCTGCCAGGGCTGTCAATTTGGGGTATCCTGGCAAAAGATACCGATAAAATGTGCGCAAGTCCGATGAGGCAAATTTGTCCTTTAAATCCTGATCACATTGTAAGTCGATTATCTCAAGTTGTATGTCGACGGGCAGATCCGCAGCCTTAACTGCAAATGGCGAGCGAAACACTGCAAACTCTGTCTCAAGCTCACCAAAGACCTGAAACCGCCGCTCAAACTCCCGCAGCAATTCCGTAATGTTGTCTTTGTACCGACTCATGTCAGCAGTAACTCCGGTCATATGCACATTTCTTAGATGAGGGAAATGAGCAGGGTCACCACTTGACAGCTGTGTCTCCCACAAAGCCAGCTTCAACTTAAATGCGCGTATGCTGTCATAATATTCTGTGACAACTTTTTTGCGACCTTGCATCGTTATATTCAGATTATTCAAGTGCTCTGAAATATCCACCATAAATGCAAGGTCCTGCAGCCATTCTGGGTTTTTTAATTCATGCACTGGCTTACCCTTTTTCTCCATGAACTGTCCAATTTCCTCGCGTAGATCAGAAAAACGCTTCAGCACGGCACCTCGGCTCAACCACCTTACTTCAGTGTGATATGGTAGGCTACAGGTGATGTCTTTATCACTGAGGAGGCTGTCGAACTGACGGTGATTCAGCCCTCTGGCTCGGATGAAATTAACAGTTTGGACAACCACTTTCATGACGTGATCCATTTTTAACGTCTTGCAACACAATGCCTCCTGGTGCAAAATACGGTGGAATGTCCAAAAACGATCTCCTCCATTTGCTGCTTGTACTTTCTCCCTGAATTTCGTGGCAACACCTGCTTTTTTCCCGATCATTGATGGTGCGCCGTCTGTAGCCAGACTGACAGCACGGGTCCAGTCCACTCCGACCCTGTCCAGTGCTTCAACGAGAGCGCTAAAAATGTCATCCGCTTTAGTGGTGTCTGTCATAGGAACCAACTCAAGGAACTCTTCGGTGACCGTCAAAGTCTCATCTACACCACGAATGAATATGGCCAGTTGAGCAACATCTGTAATGTCAGTGCTCTCATCGATTGCAACTGAAAATGCTACGAATGACTTGACTTTTATTTTTTTCTGGCTATCCAAATCTGCTGAAAGATCGGCAATCCTATCCTTCACTGTATTCCTCGTTAGACTAATGTTGGAAAAAGCCTGTCGCTTCTCAGGACACACGATTTCTGCAGCCTTCAGCATGCATGTTTTCACAAACTCACCCTCAGAGTATGGCTTTGAGGCTGATGCTATTTCGTTAGCAATGAGATAGCTGGCTTTCACGGCTGCGTCACTTATATCTCGGCTCCGGGTAAAAACGGCCTGTTGTTTCTTTAGACCTGATAGCAGGTCATTTATCTTTTCTTTTCTCCGTTGTCCTTGCAAGCAGTCGTATTTCTCTCCATGGTGAGTCTCATAATGGCGGCGAATATTATATTCTTTGGGCACAGCAACTTGCTGCGAACACACCAAGCATACAGGTTTTCCATTTACCTCTGTAAAAAAATAGGATGCGGTCCATTTTTCTTGGAAAACTCGGCACTCCGTGTCCACTTTTCTCTTTTTTGACAGAGACATTTGGGGATGAGAGTGTCAGAGGTTATTGACTGCAATCACTACTCTTACTCATCACTTTTTTTACAGTCTGGCTGCGCTCTCACTGGTACCGGTGCGGTAGTGCGCCCACTAGTGGAAGGATTCAAAATAGCAGTTTTTTTTCCCTCCTCTCATACAGTAGCCTACTTAGCAAAATCCTTCAGCTCCGTGGGCCAAGCTGGAATGCCTCCCGGGCCGGATCCGGCCCGCGGGCCGTATGTTTGCCACCCCTGCTATAGAGTCTTTCAGTGAGGTATGTTGCTACCTAGCTACTCGGCCTGTTTGAATCAAGTGTGTTTAAAGTCATTTAAAAATAATTATTATAAACATCATCAGGATCAGAAGTAAGTGCTGCCAGGGATCTAGATGTATGTGTTTACAAAGCTACGCCAACAAGCTTTGTCTGTGTGCCTTACTGTTGTTCAGACTGCCTCTCTAATCCTATGTTTCTTGTTTTCACATTTTAAAGCGGAAGTGGCGAGACTATTCGCCCCTTACAGTGCTAGGCAAGCAATGCCTTCACTAAGACCCCATTCTTTGGGACCTCCAGCAAAAAGACTGTGTCGCACTGCTCGCACAATCTACTCACACTATTTTCTTTGCTTGAGCGACCATACGGTAGACAAAGTTCCAGGAAAGATGGAAAAATGGGATTTAACAACTGCTGGACTTGGAGAGAAACGGCTCTCATTTCAAGGTTGTGTGTGTGTGTGTGTGTGTGTGTGTGTGTGTGTGTGTGTGTGTGTGTGTGTGTGTGTGTGTGTGTGTTGTGTTGTGTGTGTGTGTGTGTGTGTGTGTGGTTTATATTTCTTCCAAGGCAACTTCTGTTTGACAATTAATGAATACAATGTTAGAAGAATGATAGTTTTTGTTCTTCTTCTCTACCCCCCTTTCTCTTATGTACCGGTATGTAGTAAGAGATGATGATCCTACAAACTTTAGGGCCAAAATTGAGGATGCCTTTCCCCAGTTAAAAGACACAGGGGGGTTCCAATTACTGAGGATTTTGGGGACAACACGCAGCCGGGATTTAACCCTAATCACAAGCCCAGATGAAGGCTACACGGTGCGGTATCTCTCCAGCCCTGGGACCGGCATTGGCCAAGCCATGATTTACATCAGGCCATTGCAGAAGAGTATTGTTTTGGAATGTGTAAGTCTGTCATTAGGTTGTTCACATTTTACCAGTAAATGTATGTGTGAGCCATTTCTACTTGCATTTAAATACTAATGTAATTTAGCAGTTAAAGCTTTGATTTAATAGTTTTTTATTATGTAGACCCCAACATCCCTGCAACCAGGACCACTGACGAGATGCTTAGCCTGTGACGAGGATTTCCCCTTAAATCAGATGAGAAATCACATTTTTATGTTCCCAAGGTATGTTTGACTATGTGTGTGATGTGTACTACTTGTTGTGGAATGTTTTTTCTAACTCTTGTAAATCATACAGGTTTGATCAGTGCAACATAGTAAAAGATTTGTATCAACATTTGTTAGAACTTTTGACTGAATATGACCTTGGTGTTAATATAAGTCCATATACAAGCACTCACACTCATCTGTAGCTCCTGGGCAACTGTTGAGAGAATCATGTTTTACAATTCCTCCCCCCTCTTCATAAGTTGCCATTGCTTTCTTACTCTGTTTCAAAAACATACTTTGGAAAAACATATCAAGTAGTTGAAACCCTGTCATTGATTTGTGTTAGAAAGGGGGATCGTCTGTCATACTTTTCCGAAGGTATGCTAATAGTAACATTATTAATAAGGGCAGCCTACTATTTTTTTTCTTCTTCCCATATAGCTAATTATGCTCATGAGATACCGATTTGCAATGATGCATATCTCCAAAGTACGTCAGTGATTCCTGTTCTAACATGAATGAATGGCAGGGTTTCAACAGCTTCATTTTTCCCTCCTGAACTATGTTTTTGAAATGGAGCACGAAAGCATACCTGATGCTCTTCAGTTGCCCAGGAACTACAGATGAGCACAAATGCTCGTATAGGGACTTACATTGATACCAAAGTCCTTTTCAAATGTTCTAACAAACATCCATGTTGCTTTAAGATAATGTCTCAACCTTTGTAAACCCTTCTTTCAGCTTGCCCAGTGTTGCTCCAGTTCCTTCTGTTGACACTCAGAGTAGGCCATGGGGATGATGGGCCATTCATTCCTACACAGTGGACCCTGCATATCTGGCCTAAGTCCTGCAATAACTCATGTCCTGTTCGGGGGATCACCAGAAACTACAACAATCCAAATTGAGGATTGCCCTGATATTGACATCCGTACCACTATCCAGTTGGTAAGAATGTTGGTTGTGTTATTTGTTTAAATTAAGAACAGTTTGTTTCCTCTGTCTCTCTCTCTGTCTGTATATATATGTATATATATATATACACACACACACATATGTTCTCATCTAGCTGGAGGGCAACGCTGAGTTGACAAAACAGGAAGAGAAAGCTGTCTTTGACCTCGCCTTGTCCTGGGACCTGCCTGGTGTTACGAAAACCAACCGGAAGTGGCTGCATGAACGGCTTTTATTCCATGCTGTGGGTGACGTTGCACGCTACTTTTTTGAAACTGCAGATGTAATACTATGTTCAATAATGTATTTTTTTATTTATTCTGCTGTAGTACAGAACATAATGCATTTGCTCCATATAGCTCAAATGAAATACTTGTTTCTCTGTATAGACTTGCTGTTTATTTTGTTCCAACAATAACTCATATGGTTGCTTTTTATGCCGTTTTCTGTTTTGGGATTCTAGGTGATTTCACGAACAAGCCGTCAGGTTAAGCAACTGAGAAAAGGACTCAAGGAGACCATGGTTTGGCCCTTTCTGAAGGAGAGAGCAGACATCATTCCCACATTTCTACCAAGGACTTCAGAAGCTGCTCTCAATTTTCATGTAAAAATGACATCCACACTTGTGAAGTGAAAAAAGGCAAACCAGATCCTCTGTCTATGTCTCCTCTGTTGTCCACAGCAGTAGTGTTATAATTCCTCTTTAACACAAGAACATCATGTCAACTTTGTAGAACTGCACGTACAACTGCACTAAAAGATTATTTTATGACTTTTTTTGCAGACAGTCATACAAAGGATTGTGTGGCCGATCCTGGAGGAAAAGGAGGAAGAGGATGAGGATGAGGACGAATGCTGCTTGGAGGACAAATGCAGAGTCGCAGGATACCTGCGCATCTTCATTGAAAAGGGTATGACAGTAATGAATTATTTTTCTGAAATACATAATGACAAATATAAAACTAATTTCACAAACTGGGCTGTAAAACTATGTACACATGTTGTCTTGTAAATGTATATAAATTGCGACATGCACATTGCAAACCATCACCGTGAATAGTCCTGTCCAAACTTTAATGATGTATTATTTTGAGGGACAAAATGCTGAGGTAGAATTACTTGAGGTAGACAGATCCCTGGGCAGGGAAGCTTAGTGAACAGTCATTGACTGGAATGGAACATTGTGTAATTAGCACTTAAAGGAGTACTTGATAGTCGTTCTAACATCATCATAGCCCACGGATTACACATTTTTGAATGCCTGTCATCCAAACTTTTTAAAGTGTTCTTTGAATACAAAAAAAATAGGTTAAGATTAACACTTTTCACTTCTCCTTTCATAGCATCCTGTGCACAGCTCAAAGCACTCCTCCAATTCTGGACCGGATGGGAACTTCTACCCAGTGAACTGACGCTGAAAGTGGTCAGCAGCGACTTTCCCAAATCTGCAACATGTTTTGAAACGCTCCGTCTTCCTGCACACTGATTATGAAGCTTTTGTTACCGACATTCAGGCCTGCCTCAACTCCGTTGACACAGGCTTTGGTCTTGTTTAGGTTGGACTCAATGTCACATGTATCCCTCATTACCAGGGATTATCAGGTTGTCAGGGTGATGTCTGTTGTAGTTTTGTTGACATATGCCGGATTGTAATTTTGTGGGTTATTGTTGTTCAGCTAAGATAGCTAATATGTGCTAATGTCAGTAGTCACTTGTTGGTTTCCACACTATCTGGCAACTTTTGATCGCTGACAACATCTTCCACAGAGCATTCATTTTGGACCCATCAACATTTAAAAATTGATTTATTCACAGGTAGTTCAGTTACATAGATATCTGAAATGTTTCCAATGTTTTCTGTTCTATGTTTGGGCCATTGTATTTAGCTCGAGATGGAATCAAATAAATAAGTGATCTACAACTTTGAAAGTATTTCAGTTTATTTTGAATGACTACTGTTCTTAAAGGGCTGCATGTATTTAATTCCAGAGCTGTTTAAATAGTTGTTATTGCTTCATTACTTATGCACAAAATATAGTTCGAAAATACTGTTACTGCTGGAGAGGTAGATTTGGTGACAATTTAGGCTGCAGTGTCTACCCAAATAGCCTCCCTATAACATTTCGTTTATAAATGCTCAGCATGCACATAGGGCATAATTTGTACTGAGTTTCAAAGGAAATACCCAAAAATGATATTGAGCAGTCTGGCCTCGAAGCCCAAATACAGCACACTCTTGCCTACAAATGTCCCCGTCATTCTCCAGCAGGTCGTAAGTGCACTGTGTTCAGATTAGGAGGGGTCGGGACACACTGGACTAAACTAGCTAACTTTATATAAAGTAGTTATAACTAGCTCCACCTGGAGCAGCTCCAACAGTAACATGCTGCATCAGAATTTATTATTATTTACATTTTATTGCACAACATGTACTTTTACTGCTGATACTTAAAGTACATTTTGTTGATAGTATGTCTGCACTTTGACTTGTAATGGAGTATTTCTACATTGTTGTATTGGTACTTTTGCGTAAGTAATGGTTTTAAGTACTTCTTCCACCACTGCTCAAATCGTGCGAAGAAAATGTTGCCTGACCTAAGGTTCTGGGTTCAACATAACTCTGAGGGTTTGAACAGTTTCAAGATAAACTGCCAATGCCTGACTGAAAGGAACATGGGGGTTTGGTAGGGCCACTAGATCTTGTTCACTCAATGGGCGCAGGAGCTGGATCTCAGGAACAAAGACATTAGATGCACAGGGGGTATGTGGTCCTTCCCAGTCCACACCATAATGCTCACCAACCTGACATACAAAAGGAATACAGCCGTTCACAATGTGTAAGCAATTACAATGTGGGTCATTTTGCATGTATTTTAAATACATAATTGAGCCAGGGAATAAGATGGCATACATTACATCATCTAAAAAACGTTGTTTACCTGTGAGAAATCTTGTCCCTCTCTGTTGTTTAGTAACCACAACTGTAAAGGCGAACGGTGGCTTGCAGTCCTCAGTCCATGGTGATTCCATGCCTCCTTGAAACACTGAAGATGATGCTGAATATGTGGCATGAAGCACCTGTGTAGTGCATACAGGTCAATCTCTTGGTCAGGGTTGAGTAATCCTTGGGCCTCCAGCTGGATGAATATTGTGTAGAACAGATCAAGAACATTTTCATACACATCTCTCCAAAGGCGCTCAATTCTGTAAAAGAAAGAATGAAATACAGCCTTTATATTGTATTTTTGGCAGGTCACATTATTCAACAGTTAGCAGGATGGAAAATGTGTACAAGGTTCTACTAGTAAGGGCTGATTGACACTTATGTTCAGACTGGAGTGTGAACACAATGATGAGCGAAGTGAGAGCTGGATTTTAGGTAGTGACGAATGAACTTGTTATGAACTGCCAGTAAAACGCCCCGTTATCACCCCCTGCCCCGCCTGAATGGAAGTATTGTTAGACATCTCGCAGGGATCACCAACTACAATTGTCCAAGGGCCAAAATGTATCCAAACAGACACTATCGCGGGCCAGCGATTTTTATATAGTCCACAATGCTAGTCGAGCACGCTCAGGTGCGGACCGCATAAAGCTTAGCAAACTCTTCACGCTAACGAAGCATCACTTCTAGGCAGGTTTGGGAGGGTTACTTTGTAAATGTAATCAGTTACTGAATACATGCTCTGAAAGTAATCAGAATACAGTTAGTAACGTATTCAGATTACTTTTAGAATACTTTTGGAATACTTTCTTTTTCCATAACAGATGGGTATGTTTTGGTGAACAGGAGACACGTATTTTACTATTTAATGGCTTATCAAGAACTCAAACACAACATCTTGGTGTCATTCTGGACAGCTCCCTCTCATCTGCACCACACATAAAAAACATCACCCAGACTGCATTCTTTGTACTGCCTTAAAACTTTCCTTGGAATATGTTATGAATTGTAACGTGTCCTTGGTGCTTTGAAAGGCGCCCCTAAATAGAATGAATTATCATTATTATTATTATTATTATCTGAAACGATGTAATAACTTTTAAAACGTTTTCCAGTCACTTGCCCCAGGCATTCAGCAGCAGCAGGCCATTCACTTTGATTTGATCCCGTTATAAATGTCATCATTTCGACAATAAAGAACTGCTACATAAACGTTATCTTGCACATTTTATCTAACCATCTCCGTTTCTAACTTTCAATATATTTTAAAAGAGATCTCTCTCTCTAATCTGCGTGCGGGGGCGGGGTCTCACAGACACTCTGCATCTCTCTCGCTCACAGACATGCTGCAGCGCTGTGCAGTTATGCCGGTAATGAATATTACATTTTGTGAGGAAACTTTTCCACCAATAATTCCAATAAGTATTCCAAAATGTATTCACTTCAGGTTTACGAAAGTAACTGTAATCAGATTACTCGTTTTTCAAATGTAACGCCAGCTGAATACACTTGATTTTTGTATTCTGATTACGTAACGCCGTTACATGTATTCCGTTACAACCCAACCCTGCTTCTAGGCTACTGTCCCGCAGCTCCTGCCTCTCTGTTGGACTCTGTCGCAGCGGGGCTACTGCTGTGCTGCGGAGCGCACAAAGCAGACTCTTCACAACGAAGGATCACTTCTTCTTCAAGGCAGGGAAGGTTTCGCAGTCTACTGTCCCGCAGCTGCTGCCTCTCTGTTGGACTCCGGTACTGTACCTTACTCACGAGACGTTGTAAAAAAAAAATGGGTGTGGGGCGAACGCAGTAACGCCACAGTCACCCCCGTCGTGCGGGCCGGATGAGAATGTCTGGCGGGCCGGATGTGGCCCGCGGGCCGCCAGTTGGTGGTCACTGTAATGTAGAGGGTGAACAGCAGGGGCGGGGCTTCAGGGGGGGGCTGTAGGGGCAGGGCTCCCCGGGCCCTGGACGGTCGGGACCCAATGGGGGCCCGTCGCCGAGGCAGCAGGCTCCGCCCCCGAGATATTCGGGCGGGCCCTGCTGCCTCGCGCCACTGAGTGCACTGACGTTCGTGGTCATATTAGGTATAAAGCATTGTAGCCTATAATACGAGTTGAACTTGTTCTGCTATTTTCACACTCACATTTAACATTAAAACATGAAAAATGGCAAGTGAATCCCTTCTATTGTCTCCAAATGTATTTTGGGTAAAATCGTCATCAACAGCCGTCCATCAACACCATACGTAAATGAACGTCATCATCAATCACTTGTCATTCAACAGAGCACTGCCTAAGCATGAGCAGTTATAAACACAAAAGTGGAGCTACAAAATGCAAAGAAAAAGATAAAAAAGGAGGACCAAGGAAAAGCCAAATTGTCCAAGCTCGATGGATATTTTTTTCGCCAGCCGTGTTTCATCCCCGAGCCCCAGCCCGCCAACAACGTTAGTGGGGGTTAGCCAGATTTACAGGTAGGCTACAATCACGGCCACACACTGTCAACAAGAAAATGTGAGTTTGTGGTAAATGTTGATATCATATGGTTGTTGTTACTTCGTGTAGCTCGGCCACCTAGCTTATTTCCTTTTCTGTCTCTCGGCTGTAGTGATGATGATAATAGGGACGACTCAGCAGCTGCTAGCTGCTAGCTGCTCGTCTAGAGGAGAGCCAGGCCTGACGCTTGACCAGCCGCACCCCTCCCCCTCCGGCTCCTTACTGGCTGCGCCGCAAGGTGAAGAAGTACCGGGACACTCTTGCCCTGGCTACTAAATGGGGAAGTCAAACACAGTTTGAAACAACCAGGGCCAGGAAAGTTAAGAGACAATTTGATGAACTTTCTGAAGACAGCCGCCTCACTGACGCAGAGAGCAACTTTCGGGTGACCGTTTTCAATGCATGTCTCGATATAATCATCCAGCAACTGTCCCAAAGATTCACCAGTTTAAATGAAACTGTGAACATGTTTGAGGCAATTCACCCCAACACACTACTGCAAGCAAAGGATGAGGATTTACACCAAGCTGCCCAGCGGCTTAGAGAGCACTACAGTCGGGACATCGCCGCCAGCTTCCCTGGCCAGCTGCTTTCTTTCAGAACCTGTTTCAGGGACCAAATACAGAAACTAAAATCTGTCGCGGATCTGGTAAAAATGCTCATTGTTTACAACCCAGCAGTAACATCTACATTCAGTGAGGTTTGCACAGCCTTCATCTTATTTCTGACTCTTCCTGTCACCGTGGCAACCGCCGAGCGCTCTTTCTCCAAATTAAAACTCATCAAAAACTATTTGAGGAGCACGATGGGACAGGAGAGACTGAGTGGACTGTTCTTGCTGTCCATCGAAAGTGACCGAGCCAAGAAATTGGAC
This sequence comes from Gymnodraco acuticeps, assembly GCF_902827175.1. Lineage (NCBI taxonomy): Eukaryota > Metazoa > Chordata > Actinopteri > Perciformes > Bathydraconidae > Gymnodraco > Gymnodraco acuticeps. The sequence continues at coordinate 133,872 of NW_022992214.1, read as the reverse complement.
ATACAGCGTATTGTGGACAAGTTCGCGGAGCGCAAGGCTCGCCGAGTACCATTCAAGTAGTGGTGAGTACACTTCAAATTTAATTTGTACAGTAGCCTACTTGTACGTGAATGTATGGGCCGCCGTGCCAATTTTACACTGCTCTGCTCTCATGGTGGCTGTCCATGGTGAATGGTGTGTCAGAAATGTAGTCATTTTATTAGGCTATGTTTTCATTGTCCTTGTGGTTTGTTGGACCTTATGTCATGTTATATCATTATTATCTCTGTTATATATTTCGTTTCTATACCCTTTGTAAAAACGAAATCTTAAAGGGATAGTGGAAATGGAACCTCAAATAGTTTCGTTTTAACTTATATACAAGCATAATTACACCAAAACAATCACACCTGATTAAAAAAATATAATAATTGCCTTACGCATGTTAGAAGCACTTTATTGCAGCTTCCCCGAAGTTTTTTTAGAAACGAAATGTTTCTCAGCCTAACCGGAAGTGACGAAAACTCAGGAAGACGATACGATAACAAACCATGGCGTCTATGCAGAATGAACGTGGAAGGGCAAATATACCAGACAAAGAAGAAGGATTGTACGAGGTATCCAGTGATGATAGCGAGTCAGAAACATCCTCTCGGCTTTCCTACGAAAATGTCGTTTTAGGAACTGAATCTGAATCCGGTTCAGTAAGCGACGATGGTGACAATATTGAGCCAGAAGATGGACCATTACGTCCTTATTTGTTCGAGCCCGAGCCCGAGGTGATGGTTCACGGCATGGGCAATGGCGAGGATGACCAGGACCAGGCGCCAGATGATGCACCCCTACGCACAAATAATCTTGACTGGTAGGTCCCTAAGCATAGCTCACGCATCTTAAGATCACCTGTAGCCTTTACAAATATTAATCATTGTTAACCAGTTAAGGCCGAAGGTCCCCCCCAGTGGACCCCTCCCACCGTTTTTTTTCTCTCACATGTCTCAGGGCTTCTTAACATTTATGAAACTATTAATGTTTCATACCCTTTTAAAGGTAAGAAACTCCGCTAACTGACAATAAGAACAATTGTTAGCTAGAAAAAACACAAGAGTAATACCAAGCCTTTGAATTAGCATTGAGCGAAACAATGCTAACTAATGCTAACGCTTTTTTACACACAACACACGGTAGAAATGCCCTTATTACTATCTTAACTGCACAAACAAGATATACGATTTAAAGCTGAGACTCCACAGATTCCACACATGTAATGTCATCACTGTAAGACCTCGAATTCCTGGAGCTATCAGCCAGAAAAGAGAAAGTAAACAACATCCGGTTCCAAAAATATTACAATAATTACGTCTTACCTTTTTTGATTTGTGATCAAAAGTTGTGTTCAACGGAATAAAAACGCATCTCAAGGTTAATCCAATGTCGTTGTGTCACGTAGAATTTTTCTGTCGCACTACAGCCATACAAAACACATCTATTCACCATAATAAAGGTCGGCTATTCACATGCAAATGCTATTGAATGTCCGCTATTGTTTGTGCCCGTCTTCCTGAGCTCTCGTCATCACCCGAAGATTCCCGACGATTCCCGAAGTATTTCGTTTCATTGAGAGGGCGCAGTAAAATTGAAAATAAAATGAAACTAGGCGGATGAAATTAAAAAAAATTGTTTAATATGCTTCTTTTTAATAAAAATACATAAGTTAAACCCAAAATTCGCAGATTTCCACTATCCCTTTAAATATTACACCTTTTTCTTTAGTTACTTTTCTTTCAAACATTGTTTTAAATTGTAATCTTACTGACTGAGCGACTTTTTACGCACGAGCGTCAGATTACCACCCTGGACTCCCGATATTTTTGTCAAGCTTTATTGGGTTTAAAGGGCCCGGTCATGTGGCCCCGCCCCCCGGCCCGGGTCTGATATGTGCCGCCAGTGGTGAACAGACATGCTTTTTCTCTCGGTTTCATTGTACTTTAATAATTTATATTTTTTAAATCCTCCATACCTTTGGTTATGAACACTCCGTCCAGTAATATGAGAGCTCCTGTTCTCCCCTTGTGTTTGGACCATGAAATGAGCAACCCTAACATTCTCACCCCCCTTGTCAGATCTGTAAGGGGGAAAAAGTACATTTATCTGAAGATGAATATCCAACATAATTGTACCTTCAAAAGAAAGGTCTTCTCTCGGAAAGCCTTCTTCAGGGTCTAAGCCAGGGGTGCCCAACCTTTTTTGAACCGAGAGCTACTTTTAAAGTTGCCAGTCTGCCGAGATCTACCAGTCCAAATAGAGAGCGTAGCCATTACTGACAGCCTACTACCAGGTAAATACACACTTCTACTTGAATAAAACTGACCTTTGTACGATTAATACTTCATAAAATAATGCAGATCCTTTATCTTACCTATTTCTAATCTACACACATACAAGTATTTAACTGAAGTTACACAACAGTGTTGTTGATACAGAGTTGGAGTTTATTCACACGACACTACAGTGGGTAATGTTTTCAAGAAACATTGAACAGTGCTGCCACATGTGACACAGGGAAAAAAGAAAATACACTGAACCCTTTCTTTGCCATTATATACAAATAGTGTTGTTACAAAAGTATAAATTAGGCTTACTAACTCAGATCTGAAGCTACTCAGGAATCTGCTGGCAAAGTGCAATAAAAAAGACAACATTAATAGAATCAAACCCTTTTTTTGTTGCATTTTAGTAGATTATAAAAAGAAATGCCTTTAAAATAGGATGCAAGCAACACTAGTTTCTTAACCTGAATTGATAATAGACTATAATCAATTTAAGTTTGCATTCTTATACCATTTTGTACAATAATTATAATGAATAAGTTCAAACAAACTCAAACTTACAGCTGATTAATAACGGTATCTAACTTGAGTTTTTATTATATCAAAAACCTGTTGAAATGCTTCTGTTATTTTGACTATCCCCAAAAAGCGCGTCGCAGCCGCTATTCACAGGACACAGGATATGTCACACTGCCATTAAATACACCGGGAAAACCACCTCACTGTGGCCGCTCACAGAGCCCCAAAACACAGACTACAGTCTATGGTCGCAGCCTCCAGGAATGCTTCTTTCACAACTTCGCGGTCTTTGAAAGACTTCATGTGTTTCGCAAGAACGTGACTGACACGATAAGATGCTCTGGTAGCAGCCTTGCTCTTGTTGTTGGGCCTGGTGAAAATGGACTGCTGTGCATTTAGCTGTCCTTTCAGGCCCCTCCCCTTTTGGGAGCGTAGGGCAGAATTAGGAGGGAATTCCGTCTCGTAGCGTTTGTGCACTGTTTTGAAATGCCGCTCCTAAATTACCCTTCTTCGATAAAGCCACGCTCACATTGCAGATGAGACAGATGGACTTTGAATTGGAATAGATACAAATATAATCATCCTCCCACTCGGAGTGAAAATTATATATGTTTTGCTTCTGCCATAATTGCGGTCTTGTGTGTGTGCGGACTGTCACTCCTGTTGACACGGACAACGTTAGCGAACTAGTGCACTGCCCACTGCCCACCAGCCACGCCCCGAGACATGGGGTCACGCCAATCACAAAGCTTTGATGCGTTCAAGTGCATTATTCTGGCACAGGAAGATTATGTTACAGGACATTAACGATAAAACAGAATATTGTTGTTCTATTTTTAGACACATCTCGCGATCGACTGGGAATCTCCCCGCGATCGACCGGTCGATCGCGATCGACTGGTTGGGCACCCCTGGTCTAAGCATTCCCTGAAGAAGGCTGTTTGTGCCGTTCTGCGTGGGTTGTAACCCAGCTCTGTTTTAAGATTACCAAAGAGTACCTTCATTACACTTGTTTGAAATTCCGAACACTCATTTTCTTTTTGATAATTGTACCTGTGTTACAAATGCTATTGTAGAGGAAACTTCTGTGTAGCTATGCAGTGGGAGTCACCGACTCAGGAAGGAGACACGGGAAGAGCAGTAGCTTTGATGTCAAACACATGATGGTTTATTTGGAGTTAACGGCCGGAGGATTCACATCACAAGTCCAAGAGTCAGAGGTTCTGACTTCACGGTAGAGTTGCCACGTCAATTCTGGAGAGCCTCTCTCTTGCCAGCCCATCTAACTGGTTTCGCAGAGAGTAAACAACATATTTGAGGAGATAGCCTAAACAGTGTGGGAACACAGAGCTACTTGCCTCGGACACTTATGACCTCCAAGATTTTACCTTGGAGTCCACAAATACAGAGAAGGAAGTGTCCCAGTGTACCCACAACACAGACCATCTGTGACCCAGTATTGACCGGTCACAGAATGGGAATAATAACATTATTGGCTAAGCAGCCTGTGTCCTTAAAGAAGGTAAACAGACATCAAGGTTTGTCCTGTATGTTACAAATTGGCATGATAATTGATGATGATAATTATTTCCACAACAGTCCTCTCTTTTTATCATTTATGATAACCTAAAAACATTAGTCTAATAATAATTTGGTCAATAATTAACTCAATAGGCGTCTCCAGGTTCGAGTGTGGTCTCACCTTACATCAATTATATCACAAAGTGGAATAAGATTGAAACATTCAATCACAATGATTGATACAGCCAATCATAATAGGAAAAATCATCTCTCATCAGTGGTTTGATCATCTTTTGTCAAAAGCATAATAATGAACACACATAAAACACAGGTGCACAATGGCTAAATATTTGTTTTTAAACTAATATATTTGATCATTTACCATTAGTTAATTTCATTCATCAAACTATAAAATCAAAACCAGCTTGCCGCTTTAAAGATTTACTTCAAGGCAATCACTAGTCAAAAGCATTTTAAAACTCAGGATCGTAAGAGATCCAGCTAAAAATTCACAGTTAGAGTATAGAATTCACAATGCTGATTTGATCAATCTGTAATCTGCAAAAGTGCAGTGTCCTCAATTTTAGGATTACTTTTACCGTTTACTCAAATACGCTTTAGTCAAGAGTAAGGCACTTAGTGAAATCAATACATTCATTTTAGTCAAGTACATTGTTCAAAATCTGAAAAGGAAAAGTTAGGCAAATATTCAAAGACTTTTGTAAAAACCTGGAAAGGAAGGATTGAACATTTTTAAACCTTGAATTATTACATTTGTAAATGCTACCACTGATCTGTACCAAATTAAGTCTATCAAGTATTCCTATTAGCCATACTTACCTGAGCTACTTATGGTACTTGGAAAGGATTCTTCTGTGTTTATCTAATGTTGAGAATATCAATTTCTTTAAATTATACTTCTCTAATTTGAGGATCAAATATGCTACATAATTGTTATATGAAATATTATAAATATTTGTTTTGGGCCAAAACTGAAATTAATCCAGTACTTGAAACATCATTGTAGGTCTTTCTATGCATGGATAATACATTAAAGAGTAGTGTTGTTAAGCCTGATTGCTGGATTCAAATCCACTAGAGTGCATGTACCTATCCAGAGGGGAGCCAGAACTTGATAGAGCTTGTCGCCGCACAACCAAACGTAATCTTGTGGCGAGCTAAACCCCACATCACTGGGCCAGGCCAGTTGTATTGCTCACGGTTGCGTTGTCGTTTTCCCAGGCGAGCCGTCATCACGAGGTGGGAATGCTCCATGGGGTGTGTGTGTGTATTCCTTCGGTCGATTTTGTGACACGGACAGTCAGACTCCGCACACCGGTAACACAAACGAGGAACCAGAGAGCATATGGAACCGCTCAGCTGGCACTTGCCTGTGACACCTTGTGTGTAGTGTGTTTTGGTGTATGTAGTGCAAGTGTGGTGCAAGTTGGTGATTAGGACACATCACTTGTTGTCATCTACTTCTGTTGGTGATTAGGACACATCACTTGTTGTCATCTACTTTTGTTGGTGATTAGGACACATCACTTGTTGTCATCTACTTTTGTTGGTGATTAGGACCTTGCAGTGGCTGGCGTGGACCCACGTAGCTCTCTCTCTGACCCTTGGCCTTCAGAGCTGTCCTACTGTAGTTATTGGGTTAACACTTGATAGGGATGTTTTCCTGAGTGCAGACAACTCAAGGTAATGGATTAGCACATTATCATTTAAATACAAAAATAGGATCGGCCCCTCAGAATTATTTGGGAGCCTTCCTGAGACATGCACATGCATAAATGTAAGGTTTGTGTTAGTCATTTAACATGCAAGAATCATAAACTCATCAGTCCAAAGTAGAGAAATGTTATTGTAATTTAAAGGTGAGCTAGTCCCTGCGGATATCACCCCTTCTCAATGATTATAAATGTTATATTAATTCACCATTTACCGTTTGATAACATATTACTTTATCAGAAATATTTTCCTCTTCCATAAAACAGGTTTGAGAAATAAATGTTCCAATATAAAATCAATTACTCAATATAATTGACTCTTCCCTCCCTTTTCTTACATATGTCTCATATGAAATAATAACTTAGGAGTCTATTTAAGCATGGTGTAATCTATTACTCGAGAAGACTCAGTATCACCTGTGTGCAGCTTACAAAAAAACAAACAATTGTGAGAAACATATATTATGCAGAAAATGCATACCTTTGTTGAAAAACAAAGCATATCTGATTTGGGAGGAAAAGCTTCTTCCCCCTAACATCTGAGTCACTACTGAAGGCATAGCATGAATGATAGTGGGTGTCTGAGGGTGTTTTTACTGAGAAATGTCAAACACATTCAAAGCCTTACATTTGAAAACTGGTTTGCATTCCTTCTCTTAAAATTACGTTATCATTGGAAACAATAAAAGCTAATTGTTTTGATGTAGAATCTATCAATTGAATTGTTAGAGCAGAACAGAATGGTCGTATTGTAGCCTGAGTACCGTGCAGCCTTCAGTTTCACCAGGTGGAAACATGGTCCATATAATGTGAATACATGTAGAACTAGACATTAAGAGGCTCCTGACATTTAGGCCTATTTTAAAAATAGTAGGGGCTTTTAACAGCTTGCCAACCTACAGGCATCCTCTGCATAGCAGTATGAATAGCCTTAAAAAAACAACCCACTCTGCGGTAACGAGAGTCATATTTCTGAACCAAATGCCCTAAGTTAAGCCGTTAGTCCCATCTGACTGACCCAAGGGTTGGTGCTGGTGTGACCGGGAGGCTTCCAGGTGTTCAAAGCAGATGTCAAGCTTTCAGTTCATGGCTTGGTGGGGGGAGTGGCCCACGTTAGACAGTATTGTTCAGTTTGAGGAGCGGCATTGTCTCTGGAAGCAGGTAATGGTGTCCATTCTCAGACCAGACCATTAATGTCATTTCATGTAGAGCAGCCATAGCATCTCTGTGACTGCACTCAGCCGGACTGTCAGAACTGGGTGATTCTTAGTGAAGCCGTCCAAGGCCATAGACAGAATGGAACCACGTACCAACAAAAGGGACACAAGGTCATCAATGTCTCTCTTTACCATTGGCCTAATTGCACAACAAATTAGTGGGAAAAATGTGGAGCACTAATCCATCATGTGAAATGTTGAGTTAATATAAATAATTCCTTATGGGTTGAAATCAAATTAACATTAGAACTAAAGTCAGTCATAATTGGACTTTGCACGGATCCGAATCTAAGCAATACACCATTTCCCCAGCTCTGTAATGAAAAGGATAACAAGATTAGGTACATTACAGGAGTGTTCCACACCCAAACATGCACACTTATCTTATTCTAGTAGAGATTAGAGGACAAGGTCTAATATTGTGAACAAAATGATCAATTCAAAGTTATTTTGTTTATTATATGTTATGTACCTAATTTAATTTAATAATTAATCTTGAATTACTAATAACTTTAAAGAAGGCAACAATTTACAATTTGGATGAAGTGATTACTCATCCAAAGTGTGTGTGTGTGTGTGCTTATCTGCCCAAGGTTTCAAACATTTGGGACAGCACAGCAGTGAGAATGTTATGAGAACCAATCTGTTGTTTATACTAAACTCGAAGGAAGCTAGACTGGAACATTTTAAATAAATCAAAACACTTGCACATTAATTAAATACATTTGACATTTAGCTCGAGCTGGGTTCAATACTTTTCTTTATGGTATTTTAAATTGGGCTCGAGTAGAACCCCTGGATTTGGCTTGCAACACAAAGTGATACTGATCTCTGTAGGACTTGGAAGTGTTATGATTCAAAGTGCCTGTGAAAGAGAGGCCCTTGGAAAACAACACCTATTTTGTAACTGTAATTACTTATTTTAAAGAAATTGCAACATTATACTTTTAAAGAATTGCTCAATTAATTTAACACATTTATTATGCACACAATAAAAACTTCAACAAATATATTGATCCTGGCTTAACCAGCAACCTTTACTCTGTTGTTCATAAGCTCGGTTTCAGAAAACTTGTCAGTAGTTTAACAACTATTTTAATTTTAGTAATGTCTATAGAGACCAATTGGTTGATACTAGAAATAATTTGAAGCAGTTTAATAAAAAATGTTAAACAATTTTTTAAAATGTAATTGAACTTCAACTTATATTAATCACCTGATTCCAGTGGCCAGTTGGAACAGAATAATTAACACAGTTTCCATTTTGCTGCAACAGCGCAAAAGGTTTCAACAACAATTAGTATTATGTCTGAGTCTAGTTCTGCTTATCTGCTTTGTTTCGGAATGTGTTCAATACATTACGTTTTTATTCATTATTACTATACAATACATAGATTAAGAATAAATGAAACAAATAATACAACATTGACCTAAAACCAGATTTTGCAACTCTGATCTCCTCAGGCAAGTCTCTGAGGGTCTCGGGGCGCAAGGCGGGCATAGGGTTTATACAAGGTCACAAAGATATCTTAACATACCAGCAATACCATCTAAGAATGGATTCTTAAAGCAATATAATCTTATTTTCTTCTTACACCTATAGCGCTCACCCTGAACAGTGGGCTTCTTGTTTACATGTTCCCCTGCACACTCAGAGGCAGGACATAAAAACACTTTTTATTTTTCTCAAGTCATTTACTTTTGGTGAGATAACTAAAGTTTAGTTCATTTTACCCTGTCTATGGACTGATTAATTATTGTTACAAAACATACACAAGACGGCGGGACAAACCAATATAGACCCCCATACAAACAATCAGACAAACAAAACATGAACTCTTAATAAACACCAGCGCGACAGCAAAGCTCTTCAGCTCAATTTAGTCCGGATTTTAGAGACCTTAGAGGGGGGGGGGGAATTATCTCCAGTGCGGCGTCTTCTCACGCCTCACCCTTGTATACAAGTTATTTATCGGTGCTTGAAAGCCGTCCAAGAGCGGTAACTAGCTTATCCTCTTGCGACAACCACTAGGCTATTTGTTTCTAGTGGCGCTGTGCCCCCCCGATCGGAGCCCACAGACTTTTTCCCTGCCCTTTCTCTCCAAACAACAGCTCAGTTGACTGTAGTCCGTACGACCAGCCTATATCTACTCGCCATCGAGTTCACCTCAAGGTGAAACACAGTTTGCCTATGCTTGCTTGCCACTACACACCTCTGATCAATTAGCCTATAATTTTATGTATGCACTCCTGACCGCCACCTGCTCCAGAGAACCGTGGCGCATCGGGTGATGCACGCACTTCGCGCTGGCCCGTCTAACCATGAGAAAAGCGGTCCTAAACAACGAGTGCTTTTAGACCGTCCCGTTTGAAGGACGGTGGTGCCGTGAGTTAAAACCTATAGGCAATAAGCTGTGACTTTCTCCCTCTCAGCCTGCACTGCTCCAGCCCCACACACACGCAGTGAGGTTTCTTTTACACACACACACGCAAGGCTGCAGCTGGAGCCGTGTTTTTATAGAGAGGTGATAGCAGCAAATATCTTTGGCTGCTTATTTTCAACTGCTGTGCTTAGCCACTAAGACCCTCAAAATCCGGCGATTTGTCCAATACAAATCTTTTACATTGCTTTCAATTCACACAGAAGCTCCACTTCACTGATGCCCTTTCTTTAAGGTATCTCTAAACATGAGCTGTGTATGCCTGTATGGCACTTCCGTCCCGAGCAGCACACACAGAGGAAATAAGCCAGGACTGAGTCCCCAGACACTGATTCCCTGGGTTTATCATCCCCAAATGTTCATTAACCAAAAGGAAACGCAGCCGATCAGTTTCACAGGTAATTTTAGGATACCGTCAATCACAGATTCTGATAAGGCAATGTCCAAAGTAGATTTGAAAATCACACTTACCAGAATCTGAAGATCTGTTGGCATCCTGCCGACAACGCCAATTTGTAGAGGAAACTTCTGTGTAGCTATGCAGTGGGAGTCACCGACTCAGGAAGGAGACACGGGAAGAGCAGTAGCTTTGATGTCAAACACATGATGGTTTATTTGGAGTTAACGGCCGGAGGATTCACATCACAAGTCCAAGAGTCAGAGGTTCTGACTTCACGGTAGAGTTGCCACGTCAATTCTGGAGAGCCTCTCTCTTGCCAGCCCATCTAACTGGTTTCGCAGAGAGTAAACAACATATTTGAGGAGATAGCCTAAACAGTGTGGGAACACAGAGCTACTTGCCTCGGACACTTATGACCTCGAAGATTTTACCTTGGAGTCCACAAATACAGAGAAGGAAGTGTCCCAGTGTACCCACAACACAGACCATCTGTGACCCAGTATTGACCGGTCACAGAATGGGAATAATAACATTATTGGCTAAGCAGCCTGTGTCCTTAAAGAAGGTAAACAGACATCGAGGTTTGTCCTGTATGTTACAAATTGGCATGATAATTGATGATGATAATTATTTCCACAACAGCTATTAAAATATATTTTAGTCAAATAAGTCTCATTGTACTTCATTTATTACACATGTGTAGGACATTACATACCGAACTCGAGACGGCACGCCATATTGGCCAACAGCAGACAAGAAGCCTTCAAGAACAGTTGTAGCTCTGTTGTTGGTGGCACGACTTAAGTACACAATTAGCCTGGAGAATCCATCAATGCCACCATGAACAACAATCCTCCATCTGTGTGAAATATAGCAGGATTAATTGGTTATTGAATTGGGGCCTCATGTCCAAATCACAGTTGATAAAGGCACATCTTGTTCATTAAGCTATGTTAGGAATAGGGTTGGAGGGGTATGGTTGAGGCAGGTTGGGTGATAACTGTAAGAGAATATTTTAATCTGATCTGTTTATAGAGTTTCTTATGGTTTCTTAGACTTTGTGATACTGCAAACATGTGTTTGTAGTAGTATCAGTCAAAGACTCCTCTGTAAGTTGAGGTCACAGGTCAAACGCTTCTCCCATATCCTGTGGGGGGAAGGTTTCAGGCTTGTCTGCGTTTCCTTGAGACAAGTAGATTATTGTCTCCCATTTGCTATTGATTAGGTAAACGCGGGCTTCTGTGGGCCCGCCTCTCCTCGTGGTGCTAGATGTTTTGTGGCTTTTGGAGCAGAAATGATCTTGGTGGACCACGGGACGGTGGGAAACTAGGATGATCTCCCGGCCGTATTTGTCTGTACTGTGTTCAATAAAACTCTCAGTGCTTTGGCTAACGACGGTTCCAGACTCCTTCATTCTACCTCAACATTGCAACAACAGAAGTTTAACTTCACAATTGGCGTCACGAACAGGATACCGAGATTTCTTCAGAAGACTGGTAAGTGCTTTTTTTCAAATCTATTTGAACAACTGCCTTACCAGACTCTGTGATTGACGGTATCAAAATTACTTGTGAAACTGCGCGAGTGCAATTTGTTTTGGTCTCTTCACTCTGTACATTTGAAGGCTTAATCATAACCTGAGGAATCGGTATCTAGGGGATTCTATCCTGGCCGGTTTTTTCCTGTGATTGCTGCTGGGGCAAGTGCCAACAAAAGCAAGCACAGCTCATGTATAAAACAATAAGAATATTTGGGGCTAATAAATAACCTCGGAACATCGACTTTTAACGATTTCCGCTGTGTGTGTTTTCTAGAATTAAATTACTGGACAATCACACACTGCAAATATTCGGAGAGACCTTAAGGAAAGCATCAGCAAGGTGGAACCTCTGTTTCAAAAAGCAATGTGAGGATTTGTAATTGAAACAAATTGCCGAATTCTGGAGATTTCAACGGGTTAAATCAGACCAATCCGTTTTCGGGTGTCTGTTCAAGCCTGCACGAGGGAGGGCGAATTCCCCTCCCCCCTGTGGTGAACGGCACACGAGGAATGTTTAAGAACACAGACTTGTATTTTCTGTTAATCACACCATAAGCTCAAGAACTAAATTTAGCTATTAAATGGGAAGGGTGGTGGCAGAATATTGCATTCACACTGTGTTTAATAAACTAACGGATTATTGAATTGGATGTTGTTTAAAAAAATTTTTTTTAAAGTACTGAATTAATTAAAAATCTCTGCTCTCGGTCGGTTGAGCAGTTATACCACTACATTTGCATAGTGGTTTTTATTGAGAATAAGGTAGTTTATTGCTCATCAACAGATTACTAGTAAATATGGCTGAGAAGAGCCCATATTAAACAGATATTTCAGTGCTCCCGTTGACGTTTCCGTAATTTCGGACTAAATTTAACTGGATGACTTTTTGGCCAGGGCGCTGATTTTGTTGCGAGTACATGTTTGTTTGTCTAATTGCAGTGTTTGTTTTATTGTACTAACCGTTAAACATGGGTAAAACTGCCTCCACAAACAATTCAGTTGGTAAGAGGAAAACCATTTTACGCACAAAGACACTTGAAAAAAACCCGATTGCAGAAAACCAGTACACGCATTTGTTTTCTCCAAACATGCCGTCTGGAATTGTCGGAAGAACTTTGGATTGGTCTAAAGTTATGCCGTTTACATCGTTACTTTGCGAACACTCACAACAGATTAATCAGAAAGGATTGATTCAATTTGATTGGCCTCTGACAGGTAGTTTTGATATGGCCGTGTTGTGGCAAGCATATAAACTGGTGGAAAATAATTCAAATTTTTCATGGGATCAGAAATACATGACAGAATGTGTGAAAGATTGGATGACTATAGCAGAAAAAAGGGGTTATGAGGAGCGGAAGAATGCAAAATCTGTTGGCAGCGAGCGAGGCTCCATTGAGCTCAAGGCGCTGATTGATAAAGTTTCTCAATGTGCAAAAAGTTGTCATTTGCTTAGCCTAGAGGCTGCTTTTGATGTAAGATCAGAAAACATGTCCAGATTCAGGGAAAGACACGGTGAGAATGTTCCAGACATTGCAAAGTCAGTCATGTTTGATTGGCTTAAACGACAAGGTAGATCTCCAAGCCCATCTCAGCTCATTTGTATTTTGACAGACGCGGGGCTGCTGGAAGGAAAGCAGGCTGTATCTCTCTGTACGAAAATAATTCCCGCGACAGAACTCTCAAATCCCGTTGCGAGAAACTCCGATGATGATCTGTTAATGACAGCTGCAGCTATCATGAATAAAAATGGGTTGAGATATCAGACAGGACAATATAGAGAATTAGAATCGGCACACGCCGAGCAGAGTGCAGCAGCGGGGGAGGGGAATGTTTCATATGGCAGTCCGTTATTGACCCCCACTCCTCGCACTCCGCCACTCCTTTTACAAGATTACACAGGTTCGCCGTACGGCACCAGTTTTCCAAAACATGTCCAGCGTAAAATGTACACGACAATGCAAACATCTCAGGATAATAATTCTGAAGAAAGTGTGACCGACCCGAAAATTCTGATAGGAGATGTTCCAGTTTGCAAACCCTGGACACCCGCTGAGGTCATTGATGTCACTAACCACGCTCCCAGTCCCACTAAAAGTCCAGATGAGTATCTGTCATGGTTGACTAATGTTTGTTCAGTTTATAACTGTTTGGTTCATGATGTTAAACAGCTAATAATCTTAACATACAAAGCAGATTGGCCCACGTGCAGAGACGAGTTTAAATTTCCTGAGTGTACGGCCGCGGGGGACTGGCCCACGACACAGACGCGAGACATGTGGATACAAAACGTCGCTGCATTGGCTATCAGAGCATGCGCTAAAACTCACACAGATTTCTCCCAAGTGACGGCTTGTGTACAAGACCCAGCAGAAAATGTCCCAGAATTTATCCAGCGTTTCATGACAGTATGGGACAATAATGCGGGAATTAAAAGAGAGGGTAATGATTTGTTTGCCATACAGACCTTGTTACATAATTTAATCCCAGAGACAGCTCAAGCCTACATGATGTCAACTCCGGATTGGCAAATTAAATCTTGGAAAGCGACTATCGCCACAATGCGTGCGTTGCATAGGAGCCAAATATTTCTTACTCCCAGAATTTCACAACTGCTTCAACAATTTCCTCAAAACACCCAGGCTTATCAAACTCAGGGACAAAACCACACCCAGCAGTATCAAAATCAGGGGAGATCACAGGATTATCATAATAAGAGCAGACAGCAGCAGAACAAAAATCCTAAAAAATTGATGCCATGTCATGTTTGCGGAGCAACGGATCACTGGGCAGGACAGTGTGGTAAGCGGTGGGGGGTCCAGCAGCATACACAGCCCCCCCTCACCCAGCCCGCACTTCCCCCTACCCTTCCCCAGCAGTCCGGACATCTGGCATTAATGCAGCCTCCACGTTATGACAGACAGATCCAGCAGGAGCAGAACGCTCAACAAAGTGGATTTAATAGAAGATAGGGGTGCCAGGAAGATATAGGATCAGATTCACAGCATTTCCCCATTCAAGCAGCAACAATTCGCCTTTCCAATAACCCTTGTGAAGATCCGATTATGCCCGTTGATTTTAGTGGTACGGCTGTAGATATTTTGATTGACAGCGGAGCCACCTTATCTGCCGTGCGTACTAAGGAGAAAGTGTGTGAAGCAACCAATACATTTGTCACAACTATCGGTGTTGCTGGAATTTCTATGTCCGAACCCATTTCAGAGAACACTAATGTTTCAATTAATGGATCAAACGTGCAACACTCTTTCATTATTTCAGATGGAAGTCCTATTAATTTAATGGGCAGGGACTTACTATGTAAATTACAGGCAACAATACATTGCACTTCAGACGGATTGTTTTTGACAATTCCTGACAGTAAGGTCTATCAGGCAGTCCAATTCATTCAATCATCGCGAGACAACCTTTATTGTTGGTCATTTCCAGATTTCAACATGATTTCTGTTTTCTCCACAACAGGGATTCAGAAGATTGCTAGCATTTCTCCGGTTTGTGCGTCTTTAATGTCTCTTATGCGACCTGTGTTGAATTGTCATTGCACAGCAGCCTTTAATCCGTCAGATGACTACGCGCAATCAGTAAGAGGTTTTTGCAACAAATCAGATCGGTTGACAAGTGAACAATATTTGTTCATTTCCCGACAAGGATGTGTATTACCCCTCAGGCTAACACCCTCACAACAAAGCTTTTATCTTGAAGAAACCCTCTCCCTACATAACGGTGGCTGTTACGCCAGGCAGTAACCCAAAGGAGGTGGGGGCCATGGCAGCCCGCTGCCAGGCCCAGCTGGAAGCCTCACTTTTTTCACACACACACACACACGCACCTAACGTAATTAACTTTGGAGGGGAGCATTTCCTGCTGCGTCTCGCGGAGCCAATTGCTCTTCCCCAAAGCACCTTCCTTCATTTACAACCAAACCCCCCCACAGAGTATGGCCCCCCCTCAGATTTTTCAGAAGTCCCGGCTGCATTATGGGCAAAACACAAGAACCATGTTGGTTTTGTTGCCTCAGCGCCTCCACATCGAGTAACACTTAAAGCCAACGCCAAATTGCCAGCTATCAGACAGTACAATTTGCCCCATAGAGCCATTTTGGGGATTGAAGGAGTCATCCAATCTTTGCTTGATCAGGGCGTGTTAATTTACACAACTAGTCCCTGTAATACTCCAATTCTACCCATACCTAAACACAATCGCCCTGATGAGTGGCGCTTTGTCCAAGATTTGCAAGTTATTAATGCTATTGTCATTCCGACAGCTCCAATTGTGCCGGACACCAATTCGATTTTAGCTTCTCTGCCCCCGGACTCTAAGTACTACACAGTGATTGATTTATGTTCAGCATTTTTCTCTGTTCCTCTGCATCCAGACAGCCAGTATCTGTTTGCATTTACTTTTAAAGGTAAACAAATCACATACACGCGCCTCCCACAGGGGTTTGTTGAATCTCCGACAGTGTATGCAGCAGCTGTGAGGAGAGATCTGGACACTTTGGTCCTGACAGGAGGTAGTACCTTGCTTCAGTATGCAGATGACCTGTTGTTAGCTTCTCCCAATAAAGACGCCTGTCGCATCGACTCCATTCTGCTCATGAAAAGACTTTCTGAATGCGGACACAGAGCATCCCTGGCCAAGTTGCAATACTGCCAGACTGAGGTCACGTATTTGGGTCACATTCTGAGGGATGGACACCGTCTCCTCTCGCCAGCAAGGATTTGTCTGTTGAACAAAGTACCACCACCTCGCACAAAGAAGGACATGCTTTCCTTCTTGGGCATGGCAAATTATTGCAGACACTGGATTTTTGAGTATGCTGCGATGGATTCTGTCCTGCGTGCTGCCACTCTGCAGGCTGCCCCTAACATTGTTCAATGGTCTGAGGACATGCACACTACCTTTCAGGACTTAAAGCGAGCCCTCACATCGGCTCCCGCCCTGGGTCTACCTGATTACCATCAGCCGTTTCACCTGCACGTCCATGAGAAGGGGGGCTTTGCAACGGGCATCTTGGTGCAGAAGCATGGCTCTAATTTCCGGCCTGTTGCATACTACTCATCTCGACTCTCCCCTGTGGTGCTTGGTATGCCTTCATGCCTGCGGGCTGTGGCCGCAGTTGCGATAGTTGTAAAACAATCCTCTCCCATTGTACTGGCCAGTGACTGTGTAGTACATGTCCCACATGCAGTTTTGCATATTCTGAACACCTCTGCTACTCAGCATATGACGGCAGCAAGGCGATCTGGTTATGAAGCGGTAATTATTTCAAGTCCACACATCACTCTTAAACGTTCCCCCCCCCTAAACTCAGCTACACTGGTGCCAATTCCAGATTTTGAAATAACACATGACTGCGTCACAACGATTGACATGTCTTCCTCCCCCAGAGCTGATATGTTGCAAACTCCTATCCCTAATTCAGATATGATTCTATACACAGATGGGTCTGCGAGCAGGCCGTCTGACACAGTACACTTAGCAGGCTACGCTGTTGTGAATGACTGGGAAGTTTTAGAAAGCCGGGCCTTGCCAAATGGCACGTCAGCTCAGGCTGCAGAGTTGTATGCTCTGCTTAGGGCGTGTATTTTGGCTCAAGGTAGAGTTGCAACCATTTTCACAGACTCCAGGTATGCATTTGGTGTGTGCCATGATTTTGGTGTCTTGTGGAAAATGCGCGGTTTACTAACATCGGCTGGTAAGCCTATTCAACACCATGCGTTAGTAGCTGAGCTATTAGACGCTATCCTGCTCCCTGCACAGCTAGCAGTAGTTAAATGTGCTGCTCACAAAAATTCTAATGATCCTATTTCGCGTTGTTACGTGCCGTGGTGTGTGTGTGTTTCTCTCTCTCCCTCTATATTGTCTCCAGGTGCAGCTTCTCCTCAGGTGCTCCCAATCACTAATCAGGGCCTCCATAAAGGACCTGGGAAAAGCTGCAGTCTCTCTCTCCCTTCTCCCCGGGCTGGATGTGTGCAGCGTGGTGTCCATGTCTCCAATATATATATATTTGTAGCAAGAGTTGTTTTGCAAGTTGGCTGGTGAGCCGTGTTCCTGATTGATCATTAAACGACTGGATCGTTACTCAGAGATCGGTTTTCTCTCCCTTTTTGTCGTGCTTGGTCATCCTGGTGTGTTGTTACTTCCCTTTGTACCCCCTAGATCTAGAAGGGAACGTAACACGCGTGGAAATGCGTTAGCCGACACCGCGGCTAAACAAGCAGCAGTTTCCTCCTCTTCTATGGTGCTCCAATGCCCCTCGACACAACCCGCAGAAACTATTTGTTTGCCTTCCTTTAATGATGTCGCGGACATGCAAGCCCGCGCTGATGTTAGGGAGAAAGATTTATGGCTAAGACGAGGTTGTACACTTGACGCTGAGTCCAGCTTGTGGCTCCACCCAGACGGCCGGATGGTCTGTCCCCGTTCATTCCTCCATGTTTTGGCACATGTTGCACATGGCAAATCACATGTAGGAAAAGGAGGGATGAATGGGATTATAAAGTCACAATGGTTTGCTCCAGGCATCACACTAGCTACACAGACCCTTGTAGATAGATGCATGATATGCCAGCAGACAAGAAGAAGAAAAGGTCCAGTTCAGCATGAACATTTGCCGCCCCCCTCGGGGCCCTTTGTAAATATGCAAATTGACTTTTCGCACATGCCACCATGCCAAGGATTCAAATATCTTTTGGTAATAGTGTGCCAGTTCTCCAAATGGGTAGAGGCCTACCCTACCAGAAAAGAAGACGCCAGAACAGTTGTAAAGTGTCTTAAAGATGTTGTCCCTAGATTTGGTGTTCCAGCAGGGATTAACAGTGACAGAGGTCCAGCATTCATTTATAAGATAACCCAGAGTCTAGCTACAGTGTTAGGGTTCAAATGGCAATTGCATGTTCCCTATCATCCACAGAGCTCAGGCCAGGTTGAGAGAATGAACTTGACTATAAAGGAAAAACTCACTAAAACAATGTTGACCACAGGACTAAAATGGGTAGACGCGCTGCCGCTAGTTCTGTGCTCAATCAGAAACTCACCAAATGCAACGACAGGGCTCAGCCCACACGAAGTATTGATGGGAAGGCCAATGTTCACAGGATCTAGTCCCCCAGTAATGCCCCACAGACTCACACTTTTGTGGACAGAGGATTACATGACTAACTATGTCAAATATCTAACTGACATGTTGAGAAAGTTTCACAGGCAGGTGGCTGACAGGCTCTCCCAGCCTGGTGAGGAGCCCACCCACCCTTTTCAGATTGGTGATAATGTACTAATCAAATCGCTTGAAAAAGATTCTTTGTCTCCCAGGTATAAAGGTCCTTTCCAGGTATTAATAGTGACCAGAACAGCCCTGAGAGTACAAGGTAGAGCAGAGTGGATTCACGCTTCAAGATGTCGTCTCTCTCCTCTACCGGATGCTGGCGTGTGAAGGCAGTCATCATCATCGTCGTTCTAGGATTACTGTACCTGGCGAAGAACGCCCTCCTAGATGAAGCTGTGAAAATCCCAACGACAGGTGGCGAGGGACCTCGCCCGTCTGAGGGAGAAAATAAGGTGCTCTTATCTAAGAGCGCAGACGACTTGACCACTCAGGGTCCAGGCCCTGAGGGCAAAACAACACCAACGGGCAAAGCAGTGCCTAGCGACAAGGACAGGTTGTATCCAAACACCACACAGACATTCAGTATGGTGCAAGAGACACAAAGAGAGAGAAAAGGAGGGAGAATAAGGAGGATTGTCTCCCTCCCTGATCATAAGTCAGAGACTATTGCCTTTAACTGCCCAATTTCAATATGTGACTCATCTAACTGTATTATTGTGTTTCCTGTGTCCTCAGTTTACCCAACATGGGAGTTATATCCAAAAAACCAGTACGCTTGGTTCAGAGTCGCACCAGAGGGGGTAAGGATGGCTCTTAACACCATCGAAGAAATGCCCCCAGAACTGTGGTGTAGCACGGTAGAACAGTTCGAGACACTGATAAGGAATGAGGTAAAATGTACAGTGCGGAAGCCAGATTACCGCGTTCCCAATCTAGGTGATACTGCATGCACATTTACTGGACCAAATAGCAAAACAAATGTTCCATCTACTCCACTTAAACAATCAGGAGGCGAGGTAGATTCTTCAAAAAAGGCCTTAATTACTCCTTTTAAACAAACTAAAACTAATTCTGCAGTAAGTTTAATGTTAGACTACGCACATGAACGTAATGTTAGCAACTGTTGGTTGTGCCAAAATATGCCAGAATCAATGCATTCTCCTATGTTTAGCCCAATTCCTTTCACAAAAGCTGATTACGGTTTAGTAAACTGGAATGACATAGCATCCAGAATTAGCGATGAGGCTGAGGATTGTTACACTCCTTCCTACCCCATAGACTCTGAACAACCTTTACAGTACAAGGGCTTAGTCTCTCTCATTGTTGATACAGTAAATAAAGATTACCTGCCTGACGGTTTCAAACGTTTGATGTTTCTAAAACTAATATATATGAAGAAATACGTTAACCTAGCTTTTGAATACAGATTCCAGTTAGCTCTAGCTCAGACTAATTGTTCGGCTAACTTTACAAGTCCAACATGTACAATGCAACCACACACACCCGCTTTGTTAGTTGAAGCTTTGGTAACAGTTGTGCCCTGGTTTGGCTCTAGAACAGTGGACTCCTTTGAGGTTAAAATACATGACTGTACGCAGCCAATACCCTTAGGCAAGCGCCCTACACGTGACTGCTCAGTATATGTTCCCCCAATTGTTGTGCATGAATGGAAGAATGTGTCCATCTGCTTCCAGAATGCAGTAGGATCTCACACCTCTCCTGATGTGGGACACAGCGACTGTAATACCATAGTGAGAGTACATTTAGCCAGAATTCCCCTCCCACAGAGAGTTTACTTAGTTTGTGGGGACCGGGCCTATGGCTGTGTGCCATATGACGTTTTTTATGGTACCTGTTATCTAGCCTACCTAATCCCTTTAATCCGTAAAGTAGAGGCTACTGAGATTGCAGCAATACTTCCCTCTCTACACAGGAACAGCAGGTCTATTACACAAGGACAACAGATAGCTAGCCTATTCTTGCCTTGGTACGGTATTTATGTTACTCAGCAGGAAATTGTCGCATTGTCTAAAGTGGTAGAACATCATTTAAATGTATCCAACACAGCGATGTTAGCTGAACACAAAGAATTGCAGGAAGTTAGGACAGTAGCACTACAGAATCGCATGGCGCTTGACCTCCTCTTAGCGGCCCAAGGAGGAACATGCAAGGTGATAGGAAGTGAGTGCTGTTCTTTCATATCTGATGCCACACCTGAAGTTATGGACATGGCTCATGATACTGCCAGGGGAATAAAAGAATTGCATGAAACTCATGGGTTTACATTTGGGGAATTAAGTGGAACTTTTGGATCTTGGGGAGCGGGGCTGGTTACATTTGTTGTTACTGTTTCAGTGTTTATCTTGGTTGTGCTAATCCTAGTGATCTGTTTGATCACTGTAGTTAAATTAGCCATACGAAGGGTTGCCAAGACTGCCCTCCAGGCCCCACAAAGGCTAGTTGGACATTCAACTGTACAGGACACAATATTAATGTACAATGCCGAGCTTCCGGACCCCTGGGTCTCCATCGTGATCTCCGACCCGTGGGTACCTCCATTCAGCGATTGAGATGTTGTTTAAAGTTGATATTCTGAATAAAGAACAGATGTTTTGATAATTGATTACAGTTGATACACTGGATTAAAGGACAAATGTCTGATTTTTCCTTTGCAGGTTGTGATACAAATAAAATGTCTGATTTTCCTTTTCAGATTTTGAACAAGTGTATTTGAATGAAATAAATGTATTACTAAGTGCCTTACTCTTGAATAAAGCGTAATGAAGTAAATGTAAAGTAATGTTAAAGATTGAGGACACTGTAACTTTACAGTTTACAGATTGATCGATTCATCACTGCGAATTTATACCTTAAACTAGGAACCTTAGCTGGATCTCTCATGATTCTGATTTATACCTCAATTGATATTTCTCATAATCCTAAATTATACCTCAATTGATTTCTTATAATCCTAAATTCTAATTGTGTTTTTAATAAGTAATTGCCTTAAAGTAAATCTTTAAGATGTAAGCTGATTTAGAGTTTGTGTTTGATGAATGAGATTAACTGAGTGATAAATGATAAAAGATCTTATTTTTGAAACATATATTTTGCTGTAATATTTTGTACCCCATGTGTTTATTATTGTACCTTTTGACAAAAATGCCAAGCACTGAAGAGAGATGATTTTTTATTATGATTGACTGTGTTCAATCATGGTGATTGAAGTGTTTTTCAATCTTGTTCTATTTTTAATGTAATGAATGTATCTGAGCCCACCCAACTCTGAGGACGCCTATTGATTTTAAGTATTGACTGAAATATTCTTAGACTAATGTTAATTGGTTATCAATAGATTGATAAAAAGAGTGAATCTGTAAGAGAATATTTTAATCTGATCTGTTTATAGAATCTCTTATTATTCCTTAGAGTCTGTGATACTGCAAACATCTGCTTGTAGTCACTCAAAGACTCCTCTGTAGGTTGAGGTCACAGGTCAAACGCTTCTCCTATATCCGTGGGGGGTTTGAGACCTGGCAGCATCTCTTTGAGACAAGCAGACCATTGTCTCGCATCGGCTATTGATTATACGCGGGCTTTCTGGAAGCCCGCCTCTCCTCGTGTTGGTTAGATGTTTTGTGTCTTTTGGTTCAGAGATCACGCTGGTGAAACACGGGACGGTGTGCAACTAAGTGATCTCCCCGGCCGTATGTAATTAATGTACTGTGATCAATAAACTCTCGGTGCTTTTGGCTAACAACGGTTCCAGACTCCTTCATTCTACCTCAACATTGCAACAACAGAAGTTTACCTTCACATTACGGAGTCATCATTTTTGAGAAAAATCTCTGGAATCCATCGATCTGATTGATTAGCGGAGCAAATGATCAAAATAGTATGGAGGGAAGATATTTTCGTTTGGATTACTGGTCTGGAGGAAGCTCGCGAGTGTGTGTGTGTGTGTATACGTGTGTGTTTGTGTATTTTTGCGTTTGTGTGTATTGTGTTTGTTTTCCGGGGAAACACTCACGAGAAACACTGGCTGTTTCAAGTTACTCTGTTCTCCGCTTGTAATTATGCCGTTACAAGCTTCAAAGTTGTATTTATCATCTGAATTTGCCGAAACAAGTTTAATATTCTGAAAGCCAAGACTTTGTTTATTTGAAACCAGATGAAAACAAACTGTAACGGACCCTGCCGTGTTATCTATGATTACTATACGCCTTACATTAATAATTTCAGCGGAGGGAGGGGAAGCGGCGCTGTGGAACAGCAGAGTGGCGAGGGAGAGCTGTCTTCTTCCCTTTACAAGCTTCAAAAATGTATTTATCGTGTGATTTTGGAAATAAAAGTTTAATATTCTGATTTTTTTTTTTTAAAACACCCGAAATAAAAAATAAATTGTTTTGAATATATATTTTTTTTTATTGGCTCATGATAGGCCCCCGATCTCCGTAGGCCCCTGGGCTTCAGCCCAGGTCAGCCCGTGCATTAAGGCGGCGTAGGCTACGCCGCCCGCCTATGAACACACGGCAAAGACTTCAGTCGACGAGTGGCAATAACTGTCCTTACCAGCAGGCAGCGGTAGTGTGTTCGTCATTCAAAAGAGGCAACAGCCAATCAGAGTGATTTCTTTGGCCGACTTTCTTGGCCGTGGGAGGTGTGAAAATGTGCCGTAAAGCAACAACGGTGCGGGAAACACCAACCTGAGTAGGGCGCCACGAATGCCTGACTGCCTCTGACGGCCTCTGACTCCCAAAATCGGGTACGTGTGTCAGGGCCTTAAGAGCCATCGCTTACACTCGATCCCTCCCAGCACCCCCCAGCAGCTCCATACGACAGTGGGAGCGTCAGAGTTGCTAATGCCAGGACAAGCAACCAATAACACAGGGTTGCCAACTCTCACGCATCTGGCGTGTGACACACGCTATGGAGTCAGATTTGGGTCAATATTCTCGCACGTAAAACAAGCTACTCACGAGCGGAAAATGTGCTTTTACACGTGCATAAAATGACCCTCGCGCACAGATTAAATCCCCGCGAGCGGCTCTGCCCCCGCGAGCGGCTCTGCCCCCGCGAGCGGCTCTACGCCCGCGAGCGGCTCTGCGCCCGCGAGCAGCTCTGCGCTCGCTCGCGAGAGAGACAGCCCTCTTGCTTGCTCGCGGGAGTGTCAGCCTCGCGGAGTCTGTCTACGCGCGCGTGAAAAGTTTCTGGCACTTTGGGGCGGAGCCACTGGACTTTGATTGACAGCTGCCAGGAAACCCGGGGTTGCCAGGTTTGATAAATGCCTGAACTGCCAAGAGCCGAGCAGTGACGGCAGCAAAATCAGTTGGACGAGATTGAATGGTAAAGTTGTCCATAAAAAACTATTATATTCGTAAAGTGTACAGCTAATATATATATATAATGCATTAGTTTAGAATCAGGTGTCAATTCAATAATGTTGGTTGCCTAGCAACTGTATAGGCAACTTGGAATGCAATTATTTGAATGACTTAATAGTCGAACAAAGTGATGTCACACGGAATGTGCAGAGGTCACTATCTGGTCACATGATGCGATGATGTCATTATTGGCTTTTATCTTGTAGAACCAAATTCTTATAGGAGTCTTGAGTCCAGCAGTTCGTTGAGACACAACACAGGTTGCAGTACAGAGAGTATTTTCGCAACACAACACCACAACACAGAACAAACTGAAATGGCTCATCCAATCTACAATTCCTGCATATTGAAGCGCCGGGATCAAACAATGATGCGCAAACAGGCAGAGGAGGACTATAGGTCTGAGTCGGCTGCAAATGAGGTGGATTTCAAGAGAAAGGACCGGCACTTATCATTGGCGCTTGACGCAGCCAAGGATAAGAGGTTCTTCCAGAATGAAAGTGTCAGGAAGTTCCATAGCGACCTCTTAAAAGAAAAAATAAGAAAGGACAATGAAGTTATTGCTGCGTATAATAGAGAGATAGAGAGGAAGGCTGACCAACAGAGAAGGGAAAAGGAAGAAGAGATACGTCAGATATGTATTGATGCTCAGAGAAAAGAGGAGGACAAAATTTGTCAGAGACGCCGTGATAATGTGGCTCTGAAAAACGAGCTTATTAAGAGGACCAAGGAGAAGAAGCTGTTGAGAGAAGAGGAGAGACGGCAGGAGAAGGAAGAAAGAGACCATCTCTGGGCCCTCGATGAACAGCATCAACATAATCTTAGACATGAGCAACGAAAAGAACTGGAGGCAAAGGACAAAAACCTAAAACTTCGCAAAGAGGAAATCTGTAGAAAAAACTGGCAAAGAGAAAAAGAAATTGAAAAACTGAACATGAAGGATAAGGAAACTAAACGTGTTCAGACTGACATAGAGGAAGTGCTGCAGCAGAGAAAACAGGAGAAGTCAGAACAATTCAAGATGAAGCAGATTCCTAAGGATATAGTTAATGACCAACTGGCAGATGCTAAAAAACAGCAGGCTGCTCAGAGAATCCAGAGAGAGAAGGTGAAGTTCTCCAAGGAAGTGGCCGAGGCAGAGGCTAAAGTGATACAACGGCAGAAGGACGTGAAGGAGAAGAGGGATGCGGCTCTGAAGAGCATTGCCACTTACAGAGTGGAAAAACATCATGGAAATGAACAGAAGGAGAGAGAGGAGAAAAAGGCCAGCCTGGACTCGTTACATCAACTGAAACAGCTTGACAGGTTGTCTGAGGAGCAAACTAAACGAGAAGTGCATTTAAAAAGACAAAACAACATTAAGCATCAAGAGGTTTTATTATCTGATGCTGCTAAAAATAAAGCCCTTCGTCAACAGAAGATAAGAGAGGACGTATATGCTTCCAGAGAAATGGAGAAACAGATTGCTGAGGGAGAGAAACAAATCCAGCAATACATGCGGCAGGAGGGCGGGCATCTTCCAGCAGCTCAGACAGGACAGGAGATGCCAGATTACAATTACTTCTGTCGACAAACTGATGAGCGGTTGCCCAAACGTGGTACTGCCCCGTTTAGCAGGGCGTGCTTAATGAAACGGTATCTGGAACGCGGCAGCCTGCAGCTAGCCACGGTGGATGTGAGGCCGCACGATCTGCCAACACTTTCCAGAGCTGGTGATGGTTCAAAAGATGCAGGTGAACCGTTGCCCACGAAGGCAAATTCTACATGGCAGCGCACCCCTTCCTCGGAGGAGAAGATAAAGCAGTACCTGGAAAAGGACAAGTTTCAGCTCAAAGAGAGCAGTACTGCTGATCTGCGGCCAACCCGCCCCCCAACCATTAAAACACCGGGAGCACCTGCAGGAAGACACTCTGCCCCAACTGGGGTGGAGTCATCAAAGAACCGTGGGAAAGAAATAGGAGAGCGGTTGCCCAGATTGGACACTCCTAAAAGCCGGGACACCAAGCAGGAGAACAGTAAAGGGAACCTGCAGCGTACCCTCCTCGCACCACTTCACAAGAAGAACAGTGAAAATAACCTGCAGCGTACCCTCCTCGCACCACTTCACAAGAAGAACAGTGAAAATAACCTGCAGCGTACCCTCCTCGCACCACTTCACAAGAAGAACAGTGAAAATAACCTGCAGCGTACCCTCCTCACACCACTTCACAAGGAGAACAGTAAAGGGAACCTGCAGCGTACCCTCCTCGCACCACTTCACAAGAAGAACAGTGAAAATAACCTGCAGCGTACCCTCCTCACACCACTTCACAAGAAGAACATTGAAAGTAACCTGCAGCGTACCCTCCTCACACCACTTCACAAGGAGAACAGTAAAGGGAACCTGCAGCGTACCCTCCTCGCACCACTTCACAAGGAGAACAGTAAAGGGAACCTGCAGCGTACCCTCCTCGCACCACTTCACAAGGAGAACAGTGAAAATAACCTGCAGCGTACCCTCCTCACAACACTTCACAAGAAGAACAGTGAAAATAACCTGCAGCGTACCCCCTTCCCACCACTTCACAAGAAGAACAGTGAAAATAACCTGCAGCGTACCCCCCTCCCACCACTCACAATAACAAACACTCCTGCAGTAAAGATCTGTTCCGCTCGGGTTGTGTTGCGAGCCCACAGGACAGTGTCAGGGGAACCATTGCTCAGATATGCCACTCAGCAAACACAAATGATCAAGAGGAAGCAGGAGCACCTCACGTTAGGTAGTATGTATTAAATGGCCAATCTACATCCCCCCCTACCCCTCTACCCCACTTTTTCCCCTCTACCTTTAATTTAATGTGTTCCCATTGTTCCCCCTTTCCCCCTAAATCCATGTAGTCTTCATGAATGGGTTTTCTCCAGGTGTTCTGGGTTTTTCCAACAGTCTGAATGTTTCAGCATTAAAAAAACACCCGGGGGGGGGGGGATGCACGCTTACAGTAATTGCGCCGCATATGCGCTTCGGGTGAGGCCCCCTCCGCGATGTGAGGCCCCCTCTGCGTGTAGGGAGGGGCGGACCTGCTTATTGTCTTAAATGGAATAAGTAAACTGTTTACTGTTTTAAATATTTATCAAGTAATCACAATTTTGATTTGAAACTAGCGATAGAGACCGTAAACTTATAAAGAATATGTTTGCTGGAAGTGATACCGAGTTAATGAAGTGATAGGAAGATTATTTTCTCGTTAACTTCTATAAAACCTGATGTGTTCGACCAGAGGAGACGCCCCCTCTTGGATAGAGAGAATGCACATTCAGGGAAGTTGCAGGAATAGACCAGAAAGATAATGATTCACTGCATAAACACATATCAAAAATAATAACTGCAACGTAAGGATAATGATGTGTTGCTGTATATCAAGGAAGTCATCACAGGATTATAATTCAGACACATTTTAGATTGCAGTCATTGTTAATATTACAATTGTTAGTTTTGCTTTGTAGTTCTTACAACATATTTCCACTGAAACTCTGTAACATTCACACCCTTCTCTGCCAGCTCCTTGAAATAGAAAATAAAGAAATTAAAAGCAAAGCTCACAATATGGTTTTTTTCTTCAGGAAAATGTGCAAGAAATTCAGGAAAATAATAATAAAATAAATCTTAAACTTACACCAATGTCGTACAATTTTCGTACTTCAATCTCAATTACATTTTAAAAATAAAAATAAGGGAATTGGACGATCCTTCTTAATGGATAATCAACTTCAAAGTCCTCCTGATTACTCACAAAGCCCTCAACAATCAGGCCCCCCCCCCCCACCACCTCACAGACCTGCTGCACCACCACACCCCTTCCCGCTGCCTCCGCTCATCAGAAGCCAACCTCCTATCCATCCCCACCCGCATCGAGCACCGGACCTGGGGGGACAGAGCCTTCTCCGTCGCTGCCCCCTCCCTCTGGAACTCACTCCCACAACCCATCAGAGACTGCACTGACCTCACCACCTTCAAAACACTCACCTCTTCAATCTGGCTTTTAATGTGTGATTGTTTTTGTATTATTTGACTTTAACTATATTTATTTATTTGTTGTTCTTTTCACTATATCTGTAAAGCGTCTTTGAGCACCTGGAAAAGCGCAAACAAAATAAATCTATTATTGTTATTAATAGCAGAGTGGAATATTTGATACGATCAAATAAGGTCATATGGATGCAAAAATAAGGCTGCATACTTCTTTCAGTATGTAGTGCAACTGCACTAGCATGCAGAATACACACAATTGGGAACAAACGTCTTATATCCAATACGTCACTCATCTGGAGGAGAGAACCAGGCGTGCGTAGAGCAGAGTGGAGAAGTGCGATCATAGAGCCTGCCGAGGCTATAAATGACTTTGATTTGTTGTTTAAATAGGGGGCCTACAAAACCTATCAGCCCCAGGGCCTGATGGCAGGTTAATGCGGGCTTGGGCGTAGGCGGGCGGCGTAGCCGACGCAAGCGACGTAGCAGACGTAAAAGTCGGGACGCCTTCGGTACGCCTTCTTTGGTCTCAGGTTGGTAAGTAGTGGCCTTTAAGCATCAGGGCCGGTGATCTACAGCTGTCAAATAGTGAAACAATACTTAAAAAACTCAAGATAGGGATCTCTCTTATCAACTTTCAATTTTTACCGTAACCAATTTCACAATAACCGCAGATTTCTCAGCAAGACCATTGCTTTGGGGAAAGTGCCGACTAGAGGTGATGTGGGTAAACTCCCATATTTCAAACCCTGTACGATTATCAGATTCACAATAGCCTGTGGTATGTAATCTGGCAGAGGCTGCTTTCAGCAGGCACGTGCACATTTTGGCACATTTCCACTACAGCGCGGAGCTCGCTTTCAGCATGCAGAGCCGTGCGGGGCCCGTTTTTGGTTGCGTTTCCACTTAGCCTAGTACCGGCTAGCGGGTACTATTCCACAGTTTTCTGGCCCCATAAAATCGAGGTTCTTTCCGGGCCAACAACCAGGCTGAGTCGGGCTGAGTATGCTAAACTAGAGAGAGAATCGCTGGTAAGGGGGCTACAACTATAACAAGATGAACATATTTGACCATGATTCAATTGTAATACACGTTTCAAAATGATGTTTTTCTGGGGTTCTCATTGAAGATGACGTCACGGCTCCGCCTACACTGCGTTACTATAGTAACTACCCCAGTTCCTAAACTGTAATGGAATCGCAGCATTAAAGTGAGCCGGGCCTAACGAGGCCTAGCCATACCGAGCGAGGCCGTGTAGTGGAAATGCGCCAATAGACATCAAAGTGGGCTTGAGCCCCTGCCCTTTTTCTTCCTCCAGAGAAAGTGCCCTTTTTTCCCCCTTTTTTATTTTTTATAAATGAATATCTACTGCTGTTTGCACACAGTTTCCCTTTCCAACAATATATTGATTGAATACAACATTTAAATATCAGGTCGGGAGATTAGACTGTGAAGTTCTGTAGCTCTCCCTCCCTCCACGGCTGCATCTCAGGTCGATTATTTTCATTTCCTCGATCCTCGGTCCTCTGTATCACCGGAAGTTGATTTGTCTGCGCCATCTTGAGTACCGTCCCATGGCGCTTATTTCTGCCGGAGGAGCGAGGAGCGAGGAGTGATAATGGAAGAGCGATAATCGAGGAACCACCAGACCATCCTCCGATGAAATCCTCAGATACTCGCTCCGCCCCCCTACTGTGTATCGCTCACTGATTGGACGATGCAGCGCATGCACTGATCTGATGCTTCTTGACATGAGAGCAGTTTCCCAGCGGAGTGAAGAAAATACATGAACCTCACGGGAGTCACTCCTCAGTCTATACTGTGTGTTGTTTCAATTAATGTATCATTTAGTTACAAATATGTGATATATCTGAACAACAAAGTGGTCAATGTTTTATTCATTTATTGGAAACATTTTCATGATCGCTTTTTTCGTTTATACATTTTAAGAATGGTGTTTATCTTTTTTGAGAACGAGTTCTTATTTTATTTAATGTATTTAGGTCTACAACAGATGACACAAATGTTTGTGTCAGTAAATGTGTACTAACAGAGGCGGGGGTGTGCGTGGAAATAACGGACAGAGCTGGCTGCTGTCAGACAAACAGCTGTGCGGCGTCATCACAAACGGATGTCGCTTCACGTGACACTCCGGAAGAAAGGACGTCCCATTGCTCTTAAAACTAATTTCCCTCTCGTGGTCTCCTTGCATCTCTCCATGCTTTCCTGGTGGGAGGGACTAAACGCAGGGAAACGACGCAAGTGAGGGACAAGGATTCCATTTCATCGACCTGAGAAGCAGCCCACGTCTCCTGCACAGCGGTGCGGACATCGGCAGTCACTTCAGACAGACAGATAGCAACACCTCCCACTACTGTCCCATGTCATGCCGGCTTTTCTTGGCTTACTTTGAAGGCGAGAGCATACATGCCAACCTTTCCAAATCCAAAAGAGGTAGGTTTGCGCGCGCAAATGTGCACGCCCATATTAGGTAATCAGAAGAAATGGAACCCCAGTAATTAGATGTATAAACCATGTATTTAACATATATTGCATCATTTTATGCATTTTTCAGAAAAAGTGGTAGTTTGGTAAACAGTGACATCAACGACACGTTTGGTCTTTAAATGCCGGAAAAGTAAAAAGAATGGGAGATAAATATCCCAAAGTCTCCACATTTTTTAATATTTTGAATGTGTGTCTGGTCCTCTTTCAGTTGAGACAGTGTAGATGAAGGATGTGTCAGGATGTAGAACTCTTGTGTGGACATTGGATAAAGCCAGGTTCATATTCTTGTTTCATATTGTTGACATATTAGAGTCAAAGGTTTGCACAGAGCGAAATATCTTTGTGTTGCGCGATATATCAGAAAATACTGCATTAAAAAAGTCATATCCTGCATTTTTCTACTGATAAATTGTGATATAAATAATGTACAGGCTTTCAGATTGCTGTAGTTCACTAAACAGAGACATTAACGACATATTTGGTGTTGAAAATGTCAGAAAAAGTGAAAGAATGGGAGATAAATATCCCCAAATCTCAAAATTGTATTATATTTTGTGAGTGTTGGTGGTCCTCTTTCAGTTGAGACACTGTAGGATGTTTCAGGAAAAGACCAAACACTGGATGTCTTTCAGTCGCCAACATGTGTTTTCGAGACACTGATATTAACGTCTCTGTTCCCTCACTCATTTGGGAGTGATTACCCATCAGCCCCGGGGGTGCAGAGGAAAGGCAGCATTACCCCCGGTCTGCACGTTGTTTCTCTTTCAGAAACACAGAGGACTGTTTGTATGATGCGATCACAGACACGCTGCAAACGGTGTCCGCCAAAAGTCGAGTCCAGTGTCTATGGAGTGTCATTTTTTTATTTGTTATAGTTTGGGAAGATTGAAAATCGGTAGGCAAAATCAGCTAAGTCGGTAGGCGGTAGAAACATGTCAAAAGCGGTAGACTAGTACCGCCCAAATCCAATAGTATGAAGCTGCAGCGTCGGAGACGACACTTGTAGAGCTACACACACAGGTCCCGCGTCACGGCGGCACGTGACGGGGTCCCACGTGACCCGCGTCACGTGACGGGAACCATATTCTGTTGCACGTTCACATGAATGTTTATATGTATATTCTGTTAATTTAGTTGAGAATTTCAAAAATGAATAAAAATGAATTTCAAAAATATAGTCTTTTATATGTATATTAAACAACACTGTTAATTTAGTTTTGGGTATGTTTATAATTCTCGTTTCATTATTATTCAAAAGAAAACAACACTGTTAAACACTGTTCCTTCTACAGTATCATAATTCTCGTTTCATTATCATAATTCTCGTTTCATTATTATTATTAATAAATCAAAGGTGTCTTCGAAGAGGTGCTAGATTACTGAAAAACAACTGTTAGTGTGTTCATGCACCAGCCTGCAAAAGATAAACAAGCAGTTTGACCGAGAGGCATTTCAGTTCAGAATACATTTTTATTTATTTTTATTGCGGGGTCTGCTGATTCTTCACTGGGGGTGAGGCGGGGTCTGCTGATTCTTCACTGGGGGTGAGGCGGGGTCTGCTGATTCTTCACTGGGGGTGAGGCGGGGTCTGCTGTTCCCTCTCTGGTCGTGGCACTCTGAATATTGGCTGAAGGGTTCCCTCCAGCAAGCTTCTGGCCTCCAGAGTCCAAAAGGCAAACCTTTGGCCATGCCTTTGAAACAATAAGAACAAGACGTCATCTAAAGTATTGCATAGGGAAAGGCTAAGGCATTGGTGCACAATTGATATGCATTAATAATCTCAACAGATATTGCCATCCAGAGTCTTACAGCTCTTGTTACTGATGGTCTACTGATCTGTACATGGTTAACCTAATATAATAGATCATCTACAAGTGACCCTCAAAATAAAGTGTTACTTAAATCAAAACACACATATTGTTAAGGGCTTTCATACCCTTGTATTTCAAACAGCTCCATGAGAAGAAGACACCACCACTTCCTAATCAAAGGCATGTCCCTCTGAATGAAATTAGAAAGTGACAAAGACAATTTTTGATTCACAATGTCCACAATAAATCATTTTTCTTCAACATGAACAGTATGATGCAACATAAGCAACACTTTAAGTAGGCATTTACTTCTTTAGTAAATACAAATCCTAAACTAACCTCCTGGAATTGAAACCCGGCGTTTGTAACAATGGACAGAGTGTACTGGAACAGAGAAGATGGAAAACAAAGCATTATATTTACAATGTTTACAGAAGCCTGCAAACGTGCCAACTGATATCCTACCATAAGCATAAAAATCCCGCAGTCATTTCCACAGATCTGGCGTGGCAAGCCCTAAAATCAACATCAAAAAAAGATAACATTAAATACATGACTGATAGATAAACCCCAAGTCTTCTCCGTCACATGATGATTTGTACATGATGTGCAGATGATGGGGATTGCTGGATCTGGGATGATGGGGGTTATGGCAGAGTGCTTTGCCTTGCACAAAGCGAGGTGCTTTACAAAGCCAGATTTGCGAGTATGCATGGATTGGCAGTAGCAGCAGTGAAAATGATAGTCTGGTCGGCAATTTAATCCACATCTGTGAATGGTATACCCTTAAACATAAGAACATAGAATTGTAGTATTATTATTTTGTGATCATATTATTTAAAAGTGTAAATTATGAATACCAAACATCTGGATCAAGTAACTGGTCACCACAAACAAATCATAGGACTTGTTTTGATGTATTGCTCAAATGGAACTGATCATAACATTTAGGCTGCTTTTAATGCAGACACATTGCAACTCCATTTGCATTTCACAAGAGAATGTAAGCTAACTTTACCTTCATGGAGAACTGCACGCTGGAAGTGGCTCTCGAGATGGCTTTTCACCTTGCAGTGTTTTGTTGGAGAGAATAAACGAGAGACACAGAACGGGCAGTGGAAGTCATTGCAACACGTCGTGCACCGTTGAAGGTCCGGCAAGGATCTCCCCTCTCGGATTGTAATATGCATCTTGAAAAAGAGAGAGCCTAATTGGTCAAACTGAACATTTTGAAACAATTTCACAGACAGACATAAATTAGGCTTAATTGTTAGATTCTGACACGACAGATTCTAACCTACATAATAGGCCGACATAACTGACTAAAACACCTCATGCAATATTACAAAACATGTCAAAATGATGACACTGTCTGATAAACGGTAAACAGGCAGTCAGCACAGTGAAGATTATTTACAATGAATTCAAATTGTAATACAATGACTATTAAAGAAGCATTTACACTGAAGACAGAACTTAGGCTACTGCTGATTTAATGTAGTGGACATATTGACATGCTTTTGTCATCCGTTGAAGTTTAATTAATTAGCTGACTATAATTAATCATTAGGGTTGGGAAGTTTACTTTTTTAAATGTAGTAGGTTACAGATGAGTAATTACCCTGTTAAAAATGTAATAAGTAATGTAACTTGACTATGTAACTATTTGTATTGAAATTCTAATGTTAATTATGGTTATTTTATGTTTTTTGTGAGTCACTTTGGATAAAAGCCTCTGTCAAATAACATAACCATAACATACAGTTTCATTAAACAAATAAACAAAATGGTTAACAGTTGGTTTTGCAGCGAGTCATCATAGGCTAACAGATGACATTTAGCACTTGTTGCTTGTATGGCTGTTCAATACAACAGAATAGTTGTTAACTTAAAAAAACAAAACATGATTCACATTACTCACACTATTACTGTAATTAGTGATTAAATTAATCAACTATGACACCTAGTTGGGCTTGCCAAAATCACGCTAGTTTCATTAAACAAATGATCAAATATGCTAACGAAGCTAATGCTTTTGCTAATGCTTTTGCCGAAAGCTATAGCTAATGAATAGTTGTTTTTAGAGACTTTAATACGGTTAGAAGCTATCATAAGCAAACAGATGTTTGTTTGTATTGCCTTAACACTATCATAGTTAATGTTGGCTAATCACACTTCATTTCAAGACACCGGAATTGTTATTAATGTTAAACAAATAAAACTGTAAAAGCACTTCACATTACTCACATTTTCTGCGTTGACGTTCACATTCATGTGAACGTGCTCCGTCACGTGCCGCCGTGACGCGGGACCTGTGTGTGTGCTCGTGACGCGGGACCTGTGTGTGTGGTTCTACAAGTGTCGTCTCCGACGCTGCAGCTTCATGCTACTCCCCAAATCGGTAGGGTTGGCACTTGGCAGGTATGGGTGAGTGGCACTGGCGGCACATATCAGACCCGGGCCGGGGGGCGGGGCCACATGACCGGGCCCTTTAAACCCAATAAAGCTTGACAAAAATATCGGGAGTCCGGGGTGGTAATCTGACGCTCGTGCGTAAAAAGTCGCTCAGTCAGTAAGATTACAATTTAAAACAATGTTTGAAAGAAAAGTAACTAAAGAAAAAGGTGTAATATTTAAAGGGATAGTGGAAATCTGCGAATTTTGGGTTTAACTTATGTATTTTTATTAAAAAGAAGCATATTAAACAATTTTTTTTAATTTCATCCGCCTAGTTTCATTTTATTTTCAATTTTACTGCGCCCTCTCAATGAAACGAAATACTTCGGGAATCGTCGGGAATCTTCGGGTGATGACGAGAGCTCAGGAAGACGGGCACAAACAATAGCGGACATTCAATAGCATTTGCATGTGAATAGCCGACCTTTATTATGGTGAATAGATGTGTTTTGTATGGCTGTAGTGCGACAGAAAAATTCTACGTGACACAACGACATTGGATTAACCTTGAGATGCGTTTTTATTCCGTTGAACACAACTTTTGATCACAAATCAAAAAAGGTAAGACGTAATTATTGTAATATTTTTGGAACCGGATGTTGTTTACTTTCTCTTTTCTGGCTGATAGCTCCAGGAATTCGAGGTCTTACAGTGATGACATTACATGTGTGGAATCTGTGGAGTCTCAGCTTTAAATCGTATATCTTGTTTGTGCAGTTAAGATAGTAATAAGGGCATTTCTACCGTGTGTTGTGTGTAAAAAAGCGTTAGCATTAGTTAGCATTGTTTCGCTCAATGCTAATTCAAAGGCTTGGTATTACTCTTGTGTTTTTTCTAGCTAACAATTGTTCTTATTGTCAGTTAGCGGAGTTTCTTACCTTTAAAAGGGTATGAAACATTAATAGTTTCATAAATGTTAAGAAGCCCTGAGACATGTGAGAGAAAAAAAACTGTGGGAGGGGTCCACTGGGGGGACCTTCGGCCTTAACTGGTTAACAATGATTAATATTTGTAAAGGCTACAGGTGATCTTAAGATGCGTGAGCTATGCTTAGGGACCTACCAGTCAAGATTATTTGTGCGTAGGGGTGCATCATCTGGCGCCTGGTCCTGGTCATCCTCGCCATTGCCCATGCCGTGAACCATCACCTCGGGCTCGGGCTCGAACAAATAAGGACGTAATGGTCCATCTTCTGGCTCAATATTGTCACCATCGTCGCTTACTGAACCGGATTCAGATTCAGTTCCTAAAACGACATTTTCGTAGGAAAGCCGAGAGGATGTTTCTGACTCGCTATCATCAC
The DNA here is from genome assembly GCF_902827175.1 of Gymnodraco acuticeps. Taxonomy (NCBI): domain Eukaryota; kingdom Metazoa; phylum Chordata; class Actinopteri; order Perciformes; family Bathydraconidae; genus Gymnodraco; species Gymnodraco acuticeps. The sequence goes on along the minus strand of NW_022992214.1, from coordinate 97,600 downwards.
TGGATACCTCGTACAATCCTTCTTCTTTGTCTGGTATATTTGCCCTTCCACGTTCATTCTGCATAGACGCCATGGTTTGTTATCGTATCGTCTTCCTGAGTTTTCGTCACTTCCGGTTAGGCTGAGAAACATTTCGTTTCTAAAAAACTTCGGGGAAGCTGCAATAAAGTGCTTCTAACATGCGTAAGGCAATTATTATATTTTTTTAATCAGGTGTGATTGTTTTGGTACGTAATTATGCTTGTATATAAGTTAAAACGAAACTATTTGAGGTTCCATTTCCACTATCCCTTTAAGATTTCGTTTTTACAAAGGGTATAGAAACGAAATATATAACAGAGATAATAATGATATAACATGACATAAAGTCCAACAAACCACAAGGACAATGAAAACATAGCCTAATAAAATGACTACATTTCTGACACACCATTCACCATGGACAGCCACCATGAGAGCAGAGCAGTGTAAAATTGGCACGGCGGCCCATACATTCACGTACAAGTAGGCTACTGTACAAATTAAATTTGAAGTGTACTCACCACTACTTGAATGGTACTCGGCGAGCCTTGCGCTCCGCGAACTTGTCCACAATACGCTGTATGTCCAATTTCTTGGCTCGGTCACTTTCGATGGACAGCAAGAACAGTCCACTCAGTCTCTCCTGTCCCATCGTGCTCCTCAAATAGTTTTTGATGAGTTTTAATTTGGAGAAAGAGCGCTCGGCGGTTGCCACGGTGACAGGAAGAGTCAGAAATAAGATGAAGGCTGTGCAAACCTCACTGAATGTAGATGTTACTGCTGGGTTGTAAACAATGAGCATTTTTACCAGATCCGCGACAGATTTTAGTTTCTGTATTTGGTCCCTGAAACAGGTTCTGAAAGAAAGCAGCTGGCCAGGGAAGCTGGCGGCGATGTCCCGACTGTAGTGCTCTCTAAGCCGCTGGGCAGCTTGGTGTAAATCCTCATCCTTTGCTTGCAGTAGTGTGTTGGGGTGAATTGCCTCAAACATGTTCACAGTTTCATTTAAACTGGTGAATCTTTGGGACAGTTGCTGGATGATTATATCGAGACATGCATTGAAAACGGTCACCCGAAAGTTGCTCTCTGCGTCAGTGAGGCGGCTGTCTTCAGAAAGTTCATCAAAGTGTCTCTTAACTTTCCTGGCCCTGGTTGTTTCAAACTGTGTTTGACTTCCCCATTTAGTAGCCAGGGCAAGAGTGTCCGGTACTTCTTCACCTTGCGGCGCAGCCAGTAAGGAGCCGGAGGGGGAGGGGTGCGGCTGGTCAAGCGTCAGGCCTGGCTCTCCTCTAGACGAGCAGCTAGCAGCTAGCAGCTGCTGAGTCGTCCCTATTATCATCATCACTACAGCCGAGAGACAGAAAAGGAAATAAGCTAGGCGGCCGAGCTACACGAAGTAACAACAACCATATGATATCAACATTTACCACAAACTCACATTTTCTTGTTGACAGTGTGTGGCCGTGATTGTAGCCTACCTGTAAATCTGGCTAACCCCCACTAACGTTGTTGGCGGGCTGGGGCTCGGGGATGAAACACGGCTGGCGAAAAAAATATCCATCGAGCTTGGACAATTTGGCTTTTCCTTGGTCCTCCTTTTTTATCTTTTTCTTTGCATTTTGTAGCTCCACTTTTGTGTTTATAACTGCTCATGCTTAGGCAGTGCTCTGTTGAATGACAAGTGATTGATGATGACGTTGACGTTCATTTACGTATGGTGTTGATGGACGGCTGTTGATGACGATTTTACCCAAAATACATTTGGAGACAATAGAAGGAATTCACTTGCCATTTTTCATGTTTTAATGTTAAATGTGAGTGTGAAAATAGCAGAACAAGTTCAACTCGTATTATAGGCTACAATGCTTTATACCTAATATGACCACGAACGTCAGTGCACTCAGTGGCGCTAGGCAGCAGGGCCCGCCCGAATATCTCGGGGGCGGAGCCTGCTGCCTCGGCGACGGGCCCCCATTGGGTCCCGACCGTCCAGGGCCCGGGGAGCCCTGCCCCTACAGCCCCCCCTGAAGCCCCGCCCCTGGTGAGTGGTGATGAACAAATTACTAAACTGCCAGTGCCTCGAGTTTACAGCTAATTAGCTAAAAGACAATAACAAATATAGTTAACTAAGGTAGGCTACTAGCTAATGGATAAGTTAGCTCAAGGTTTAGCTAAGGCAATTTATCATGGGCATACAGGCTAATGTACTGTACTTGAGGGGAGACACTACAGGTGAATACAGTAAAATGTGTATCTAATAACGTCATCACAATCGCCACATTGATATGCAAATTAGGCGTTAACTAGGCCTAATTAAAATGTGCTAATTTGCATGCAGTTACCAAGGCATTGCCGTTGGAAAGGATAAAACACATCACCTCACAACTTCCCCAGATAGTTACTTACGTCAAGTCAGTATTTCCCCCTGAAATGTTATGTTTAAATGCAGATTAGCTTTAAATCTATAGATCAATTCAGACATGGTAGTAAAACGAACACCATTTATATGTGTTTCTTGGAAGTTTTATTTCCATTAGAGTGAAAGAAAACATGGAAGCAAAATAGACCAAAAGTACATGAAAAAACGATCTTTTTGCCTGTAATGTCCTTAATCAGGTAAACAGTAACTTCATAATTTTGATTGTTGGCTGCTCATTTAATAACTATTAATTGTACTAGTTTGTTGTCTGCTCTTGTGCGTAGTGAATACTAAAGAAGACCATTGTCTCTGTGTTAGCTGATTATTTTGTAGAATTCTGTTGAGTATTAAACAATTGCGTGAGTGTGAGGGTATTAAAATAAATTGGTCAGTAAGTCAGAGATGTGCAACTATATTTAACTTTTTGTTTTAAATTTTATTTAAATAAATGATTATGGGAAGTGCCCTTTTTCTCACTTGAGCACCCGCCCACCAAAGTGTCTGTGCACGTCCCTGGCTTTCAGTGAGTGGGTGCAGAGGCGTGTGTATCTTGAAAAACCTGCTTCTAAAAATGTGTAATGTGACAAGACAGTTTCATTGCTACATCTGAACAGATCAGTGACGACTGTTTGCCGTTGCCTGTTTTCGACCTTGTGGCTTATTATTGGCTCTTTAGTGTTGGGAGGCCTGTGAACGAGAAAGGTGAGGTACTTTTAAAAAACATATACTCAATATGCTTGTTTATCCAAGGCATACATAGGATGCTACAGGCTCTCCGTTTCTATGCTTTTGTTTTTGGTATACATCTCTGCACGCTACGAGGTAGGAGTTATGATTTTCTCACGCTTCAATATGGTGTCATTCATTTCCAAAAGCTTATCTTGATTGTTCTAGTATTGCTGCTATGTTGTCCTCTCTTCAGGCCGGCGTTTTAGATTGTTCTTCTCAGTTTACTGAACCATTCACTGAACACCAATTATTCTTTAAAGCGATTTCACTGTTGTATAAAACATTTAGTTGTGGTGATGGTTGGGTTAAAGGTGATCATAAGCTGCTACATACTGTATGGTAGCTGCGTTTCCATGATGTCTCGTGATGCAACGTGATGTGGCTTGTCAGACAGTGACTTCCTGGAGGGGATCTCAGTGTTTCCCACAGGATGTTAACCATGACTTTGACCCTCTACTGTAGTCCAGAGGCCCCTAAAGGAAAATGTATACATTTTAAATTGCATGACTGTAGTGCACTTTGAGAGCAGACTTATAAGTATGAATAACTGTGTACTCTTTTAATCAATTTCTGGTTTGTAATTTTATCTGCTATAAAATATGTAATCATGCAGGTTGGTTGTATAGATGCATAAATCTCATATACTCTCTTAACTCTGCATGTTCACAGACATTTCCACACATATCTCTATTATCCTGTGCGTTGTATATACAGTAGGCCTACATAGTTCTTTATTCTTTAGTAATAATTTCGTTATCATACCTCCTTTTCTCATGTTTTCTTGTACATTATTTTTTTTTAATGTACAGAATAACTTGTTTTAACTATGATAATAAACACTGAGGTTTAATACATGGTGATTACAATGACCCATTTCACTGAGTGTGTGCTCTTCATACCTTGACACACCTACAGCGTTGCTCCAGTTGTTGCATTTCCTTGCACTTATTTCCCTTCGCTCGGCAGCTGTCCTTTACTCCATGAGCCTTGCTTCAGCACCAGTCACATACTGAACTTCAGGCCACTCTCCGTCTCCATTTGTCTTGTCTTCTTTGTGAATTTCTTTTTTTCTCTGACAGATAGCCTTTATCATTAACCGTCTGCTTATGCAGGGAAACTGTTGGCAAAAGTTGTAGTTTTAAGCTTGTGAAATAAAATCCAATGCAATGCCTTGATCAGTAGTTTCTCTCTGATTTCTAGAACAACGCTTTTCAAAAACGTTAGCATTATTATATTCTTTCATAAGTCTTCTCAAAACTGTCACGAACTCAATGATCTTTTTCTAAAAAATGTCTCACCATTTTTCAAAGCTTCTCTGTCAACACTGACATTTAAAGTCAGAGAAGTAGGGAGATTTAGTGAGCGTAAAGGGGTTACTGCTAGTGTCACTTTAAAATGTGGCCTATTTAAATCTAAGGACTGCGGTCTGCTTGGAAGCAAAACGCGTGATAAAAACATTGGCTGTAAACATGACAAGTAATACAAATCCATCATTTCTTTCCTCAGATTCCTGTACCACCGGCAGTTGATGAACATGAGGCGCTCTACAGACATGTTCAACATATTATAGGAGCAAACCAAACCAACAAAGAGACTGCCCAAATAATTTAAAGGACAACGTTTCTCTGGACTGGCAAAATGGCGAGTCTAATTTATTGGCTGTTTTCCGTTGCATTTGTTCTTGGTGCAGTTCAAATGGCCAGTGGTTACAGCTACAGCAACTGCATTGAAAAACCCTACTGGAAAGGAACCTTTAAATGTATCTATCGGAAGGAGACGAAGATTACAAATATTACAAAAGACCTGCCGTCATCTACCATCAATCTCACCATCTCAATTAATCATCTGGGGGTCATTCCCGACAACAGCTTTGGTCATCTCCAAAAACTTGAGCAACTCCGACTAGATCATAATAACATAACGACCATCGGTCAATCTGCTTTCGAGAACCTGCTTCATCTCACGTCTCTGAACTTGTCCTTTAACCAAATATCAGAGCTTAACCCTGCTGTGTTTAAGGACCTGCACAACCACACCTTTCTCTCGCTGACAAACAATACATTAAAGCGGCTCCCCGGAGGCATTTTCTCCACTCTTCTCAAACTGGAAACTTTAATCATGAGCCAAAACCATCTGAAAAACTTTTCAGAGGTCGCTGAGTCTGTGTCACATTTAGTAAATCTGACAAAAATAGATATTTGCTTCAACAATTTGACCTCTCTCAGCCACCCAAATGTGTCACTACCTAAATCCCTCACTACATTATATTTGTCTAGAAATAATCTGTCTACATTAGGATGTAATCAATCGTTTCTCGAGAACATCAAGGTGCTGGATTTGTCTTACAATCAGAGGCTGCCTACGATGGCTTTTGAAGGAGTGGATTTAAGGCGTGTAAGCTATCTGCGTTTGCGTTCAACAAGTGTCAAGGTCATGGAGTTTTTAAACATCAGCAATATCAATGCAGGTCACGTTGATTTCTCTGACATGGGCCTTGAAAATGACACAGAGTTATTATGCATATTGTTAAAGGAAAAAAATGGGGAATCGATACAAAATGTAAGCCTGGGTAGTAGGGCTGTGCATCTTCACTGGTCTCACGATTCGATTCGATTATCCTGTCAACGATTCGATTCAATTCGATATCCCGATGCATCACGATTCATACCAATGCGTTGCATCCTCAATTTTCTATATTACTGCACATGGCTTATTTTTCATCAATGCATACATGTAGTAAATACATATGAACTCTCTTTTTATTATTTAGAAAGTGCTTCAGAAATCAATAACATAAATGTCTTGACATTCATTTATAAACCAAAATAAATGAATTGTATAGGTCTAGCCTCCCTATATCTGTGTGTGAAGTTGTTCCATCCTCAAAAACAAAAAAATAATGCTTCTGCAGTCTAGCTGCAGCTTCTAGCAACGGTCTTCTGTTAAAAAAAGGACACTGAATGTCCTGAATGTGGCATCACACACAGGACTTGAGTCTGAACACAGCAGACAACAGGAGTATTTACAATAGCATATACAAACAAAAATACTGCATGTGGGTGCACACTTACATTCTCTGTCTTACTGTTGCATACATCCCATGAATGTATGAGATTAAATTAGCTTCATTATATCTCAGTGATTAAGTGAATAATAAAGTTTCTATCGGGTCACTATCAGCCTGTCACTCATTAAACCACAGAAAACCTGAATAATCCTAGGAAATTTTGGAAAGCCATAAAATTGATTTCCACTGGTGATATCCCAAATGAGCTACCTCCGTGCCTCACCACAGCATCTGGCATTATATCAGACAGGGCTACTATGCTAAATTGCTTTAATAAGCATTTTGTGTCTTGTGGCTCTCTGTTTGATTCTGTCACTGACTGTACTTCGGCTTCTGTGAACGCTCCAATCCTTGACTCTGAACAATGTGGTCTGGAAAACCCTTTCAGTTTTACTCCTTTAACTATTGGTATTGTTCATGAAGCATTATCCAAGTTAGATCCTAGGAAACCGGCTGGCCCGGACAACTTAGAACCTTTCTTTTTAAAGTTAGCTGCAGATTTTATTGCTCCACCTCTTACTTCTCTTTTTAACCTCTCCCTCAGCACAAATACAATTCCAAAAGTATGGAAGTCTGCTTATGTCTTGCCTTTACTGAAAGGAGGGGAGGCAACTATTTTAAATAACTTTAGGCCAATCTCCAAATTGTCAGTTCTGGCTAAGGTGCTCGAACGACTTGTGAGAGACCAAGTAAAGGAGTTTTTATGTATAAATGATATCCTGTCTAAACATCAGTCAGGATTCAGAAAGAGATACAGCACCATCACTGCGACAATGAAAGTGGTAAATTACATTACTAGTATTTTGGATAATAAGCAGAGTTGTGCAGCTCTGTTTATTGACCTTTCCAAAGCATTTGACACCGTTGATCATCGCATCTTAAAGCAGAGGCTACTCAGTATCGGCATATCCAGCCATGCAGTGGGTTGGTTTGTGAACTACCTCTCTGAAAGGTCCCAATGTGTTCACTTTGATGGGCTGTCTTCTGAGTGGTTAAACATTGCTAATGGTGTTCCTCAAGGTTCTGTTTTAGGTCCACTTTTATTCTCTATATATATCAACAGTTTAGGTGAAAATGTGGATGAAGCTACTTTACATTTTTATGCGGATGATACCGTGATGTACTGTGCAGGTCCCTCCATTCAGGAGGCTGGTGTTAAATTACAGGCTGTTTTTAACATTGTTCAGACTCAGCTCTCTGAACTAAAGCTTCTTTTAAATGTTGATAAAACCAAGGTAATGCTCTTTTCTAAAGCTAAAAAGATACCAGAGCCTGTTTTGGATATTGTTACTATGCAAGGACAAGTACTAGAAGTGGTTACCAGTTATAAATACCTAGGTATCTGGCTTGATGATTGTCTTACTTTTAAACTTCATGTCAATAACCTGCTTAAAAAGCTGAGGGTTAGACTAGGTTTCTTTTTCAGAAACAAGTCCTGTTTCTCTTTTGAAGCCAGGAAAAGGCTAGTCACTGTGACCTTTTTACCTGTGCTGGACTATGGTGATTTGATCTATATGAATGCACCTGCCCATTGCCTGGAAAAGTTAGATGCCGCCTATCACAGCGCACTGAGATTTGTTACTAACTGTAAAGCACTTACTCATCACTGTACCCTGTATGCCAAGGCAGGTCTGCCTTCACTAACTGTACGGAGGCGCAGTCATTGGTACTTGTTCATTTACAAAGCCATGTTGGGTAAACTACCTTTTTATATCTGCTCTCTGATCTCTCGACTAATTGAAAGTACATATTGCCTGAGATCTCATGATGTGGTTTTATTAAATATGCCAAGTGCTAGGACTGTCTTAGGGAAGAAAGCTTTTAGTTGTGCAGCTCCACTAAATTGGAACAGTCTGCAAACATGTTTAAAACTGAGCACTTTGGTTCCCCTGCATCATTTTAAAACTCAGCTGGCTGACATGCTGTTTGATACTCATGGTACCTGTCACTGTAAATAGAGTTTGTAAACTGTACCCTGCACATTATGTTGTATGTCATCCTTATTGTTGTTCTGTTGTTTTTATGTTACATGTGTAACTAATGTCCTGCAGGTCACCCTTGAAAAAGAGATCTTTTGATCTCAAGGGGCTTTCACCTGGTTAAATAAAGGCTACATTTTCAGGGAGGGGGCGGTGATCGCGGGAGCTTTTTTCCTCCTGCCTTCACAAACTTTACACGTATATCGTCTGAAAATTGCTAGAGGACATTCATACTTTGCAATCCAAGACTTAATTAAATCCACCAAAAACCTGACATGATTGTAATGCGATTATTTTTTTAAAACATAAATCCCTGTGCCGCAGCGACACGGAGTGATTCAGAGCCGGTCATTCTACTGTTGGTTCTGGACTGGTGTTCTTGTGTTGGTGGATAAAGCAGACTGCTCCATGTTTGGTGTTGCTGTGCCGCTGTCACGTCTGTTCCCTGATCTCTGCGTCACCGACCGATTTGATATTAAAGTGACAGAAAAAAAAACGTTATAGTAAAGCCGCGGCCGGAAAATCAGGAAGCAACGTTACTACGCTATAACCGATTATCTTCCGTCACTGCATCGAGACCGAATCGTCCACGTCCACATCGCAATGCATCGTAGAAACGATTATTTTCAACACCCCTACTGGGTAGTAACAAGATTGTGAATCTGACAAACAACATTCTTAACCAATGTCCTAACATCACACAGGCTTTGGATCTTTCCCACAATAAACTGAGAAACATAAGTTGTCTTAACTTTCTCGATAGACAGACAATGCTAAAGAGCGTCAATTTAGAACACAACCATCTCACCTTCCTGAAATCTTGTAAACCACCACAAATGGGTAATTTAACCAATACATAGCTATCGCTACAACCGCATCCTATCGGTCGGCTCTTATGCTTTCTATCGAACACCAAATATCACGACACTACAGCTTAACATAAACACAATAGCTTATCTCGATCGTAAAGCTCTCATGGGGTTAAACAAGCTGGAGACACTCCGTCTGGATAATAACCTCTTAACTGATTTGTTCAGCGAGACCTTTGAAGATACTTTCAACCTGAAAATCCTCAACCTACGCAACAATCGTATCTCTGTAATTTTTAATAGGACATTCCACAGTTTAAAGAATCTTAACACACTGGACCTAGGAGGAAATAAGATCACTCATATCAAGCCATCTGGCCTTGATGGACTACAAAGTCTGTCCAAATTCTATCTCGATGGAAACAACCTCCAAACGATTGCAAATTCCCTCCATCGTGTATTTCAAGACACGCTAACTGTTCTGGATTTACAGAGTAATACGTTTTGCTTCCTCGAGGACAACGACAGTTCACCATTTATGAACCTCAGCAAACTGAAGGATCTGAAACTGGACGGGCAGCGACCGCATGGCCTCACAGTTTTACCCCCACATTTTTTCGATGGCCTCCACTCCCTAAAATCTCTGTATCTAACGAACAATAACATCTTCAATCTTCCTCCCGATGCCTTTGATAATCTGACAGGCTTAAGTTTCCTCACGTTAGATAAATGCTGTGTTGGGGTGACACAACTACAGCCAGGAATCTTTAAAAATCTAAGAAATTTGACCCGATTGACTATTGAAAATATGGGTATTCAGAACTTTACAAAAGTTGCACATACTGCAGCTCAACCGCAATGTAATGCAGAGTATTCGTTTGGACGCACTAGAAAGTTTACCGAAACTTCACTACCTCGACATACGGAATATTCCTCTAAACTGCACCTGTGAAAACAGCTTGCTGCAAAACTGGACAGTGCACAACCAAAATACCCAGGTGGTCTATCTCTACAATCTTCCATGCCCAAACCAAGCAAAAAGCAGATTCCACAACTTTGACACCAAAGTTTGTTACATAGATTTGGAAGAGTACTTCTTCCTTAGCACAGCAGTTGTGATCTTCCTGTTCACAGTAGCTCCTTTACTTTATGTCAAACTGTACTGGAAAATGAAGTATGGCTGCTATGTGTTCATTTCTTGGTTTGGTGAGCAGTGGCGCAGACTCAGAGAGAAGGAGGAAAATTGCAAATATGACGCATTTATTTCCTATAACTCCTCTGATGAACAATGGGTCATGGACCAGTTAATTCCGAACCTGGAGGGCAATGGATCGTCTTTTAAACTTTGTCTACATCACAGGGACTTTGAGCTTGGCCGCAATATTGTGGACAACATTGTCTCTGCTGTATATAGCAGCCGCAAAACTATCTGTGTGGTGAGCAGGAATTTCCTCAAGAGTGAGTGGTGTTCTCTGGAAATCCAACTGGCCAGCTACCGCCTCTTCGATGAGCACCGGGACGTCCTCCTGCTTGTGTTTCTGGAGCAAATCTCAGAGAGGTAGGTGTCGTGCTATCACAGCATGAGGAAAGTCATGTTGAAAAAGACTTATCTGCAGTGGCCTAGCTCAGACTGCACTGACCCGACGCAGGCCCAAGCGCTGTTTTGGAATCAGCTAAGAAGGGCAATAAGATCCGGGAGCAGACAAGAAGCAGAGGAAATTAACAATGAAGTTCATGAAGAAGAGGAACCTGGAAATGTTGACACTCACACATCAGATGAAAAATATTACTTGCTTACTTGAAAATGTTCATGTGTGACTGTTGAGACAAACCTTTCATTAAAGAGCCTGTGACAGCCTCCCAACAGCTGTTGTGCAATGAAATATTGGGCTACTAGTAATCTCAAACCGTCAGCTTAAAAAAGAAGGTGCGATACCGTTCCGATAAATATCAATAATTTCGAACATCACGGGGAAATTCCTTCGACTCATTTTGAAGTTTTGGGGCAGCCGGAAGTGACGTCAATGCGGGAACGCTTCACTGTGCGGTGAGAGAGCCAAACACGGACAAAGTGTGTTGTCATGCGTAGAAATTGTGAATTACTGAGTTTAGGCACGTTAATAACGTTTTAATGAAGTTGACTACAGTATATTCATATTTGTCAGTGCTTTCATGTCAATTCGGCGAATATAAACAAAAATGATCGTGGTGAAGATGATGATTAAATTAGGATTACAAATCGGTAGTGAGAGCTGCTGAATTTCCTCCCGTACTGATATAAAAACAAATCAATTGTTTTTGTAGTTGTAAACTCAAGTGGATTAAACTACATTTATTAGTGCTTTCATGTCAATTCGGCGAACATATGATACATCAGGGGTGGGGAACCTCCGGCCCCCGGGCCGTATACGGCCCGCGAGACCATTTGGTGTGGCCCTCGAGGTAATTTATAAACACACGCAAAAAAAAAATTAAAGAAATCTAGACCGCAAAATAATTAAACAAGTGAGTGCCTGTTTTTCCTGGCCAAGGTCAGGGTCCTTGAACACAACACAAGCCTAACGTGTCATCACGTGGTATATGTCTCGTCTGACAGGGGTGTAGTTCTGACGGAGAGCACCAGAACGCCGCTCCGCTCCGGCACTTCCAAAAATTGCAGTACCCATAAGGAGCCGTACACATGCTGCAGTTTTTGCGTGGCTGTGTCTTAGTTGTAAACCCAGTTAGGCCGCAAGGTGAACCTCGAAAAGTCCTTTAGAAAAGAAATCCCGCTCCCCAGAAGTGGAACTACATAATCTTTAGTTCATAAAAAAGAACGAGTCATGCTTATCCACTAAAGAAAAGTTCGTCGCTAAAATTCCTGTCAATTCTTCTAGGCACGTAATTATTGGCTGAACTAGTCCCTTCAAAGCGTAATAATATCTTGGTCAAAAGTAGTGCCACGGTTTGTCACGTGATCGTGCTACACCAATTGGGTAGCTGCATATTGTCAACAGAAGTGAAAGATGGCCGCCTACATGGTTACGCTAAACCAGACCAAATGGATTCTAAACAGTGCTGTATGCTTGTTTTATGTCATGTTTTGTCATATGTCTTAATACATCACTAAGTCCGAGGTATTTGCGTTATATACGCGGTATTTGTGAGAGGTTTTACTCTCTGGGAACAGAGTTGACCATCGAATCAACATTGGCTAGCAGCGTTTATCAGCCAACTCCAGCTACAACAACATTCCTGGACTACCATGTTCGCATCGCTAGGTTCATTGGCTGAGCTCGTGGATTATTCCATTAGACCAGTGGTTCTCAAACTTTTTCTGTCAGGCCCCCCCTTTGGAGAAAAAAAAAAGTCGGGCCCCCCCAACACAAATAGTCAGGCTCAGTGGCGGCGCCAGAGATTTATTTTGGGGGTTCTGTGGGGTAGCTTGACGTTTCATAGAGGGTGCTCAAACATTTAGGGTTTCCCATTAATGTACCGGTCGCTACAGCGGAATGTTCTACTGCAACAATCCACACGCATATACACAGTGTACCCGCGACTGTTACAATGAAGGCACGATAATCAGCTCACGGCATATAGGTGTAAACAGGGGTAAAGTGCTATTTTTATAGGTGGTGTGTGGACCTCACATAGGGGGGTCCGGGGGCAAGCTCCCCCGGGAAGATATTTTTTTCAATCTTGAAGTTAAAAGCATCAATCTGGTGCACTTTGAGAGCAAAATGAAGAGATCTATGGATACATCTCTCAACACCCAGATGAAACAGAACTGTGAACAGATTTACTTTTTCTTTATGGATATTTTACAAATCACTCCCCTTTTAAACTTTATTGTTGTTTTAGTGTCATATAGTATTTCATACCTGTTTTTCATTTATTCTCTTATTTTTTTAAAACAATAATGATCATATAAACGTGTGCCTCGGAAATAATTGTTTACATTAATGGTGACCAAAACGTTTGAGATCCACTGAGAGAGTCCTTTAGCTCACTGAGTCTCTCAGTCTGACAGGAGAGGACTCTCCTCCACTTTGTTGTTGAAAAGACTCCTTATATCCGTTAGCATAGCTCGCTAGCACCAGAAGCTAACAACAACGATCTCCGGTACCGGTGCGCTCTCTCTCTCGCGCACACAAAATGGCTCGTTCCACACACACACAGAGCCAAGCTTTAATGAAACACAGAGACCCAGACGTAATAGTACTGTACTGCATCATATTATCTTCGAATCAATAATTTTTCAAATTATGATTTTTTTTTAAATCTTTTCTTTTTGTTATAACAATTTTTCCTCCTGGTCTCTCGAGCCCCCCCTGGCATGCCTCTGCGCCCCCCAGGGGGGGCGCGCCCCCCACTTTGAGAACCACTGCATTAGACTGAGGACTTTTTGTCTGTCTGTCTGTTGTTATTGTTACCCTGTACACGTTAAATGCACTCTTACAATAAACATGACTTGATTTCATACATAGCTGCGTCCAAGAAGGTTAACTTGTTACGTTAAGTAATATAGATCAATAAAATGCAGTACTTATACCAATGACCATTGATTCATTTATTTACTCATTCATCATATAATAATTTGATGAATTGCATTATTATTATTATTATTATTATAGATATATATAGATTATTATTATATATATATAGATTATTATTATAGATATATATATAGATTATTATTATAGATATATATATATTATTATTATAGATATATATAGATTATTATTATTATAGATATATATATATTATTATTATAGATATATATAATATATATATATATATTATATTATTATTATTATTATTATTATTATTGTAATATGATAATATTGTATTTGTAACTTCAAAATCAATGCCACCGTTGTAAGCTTGTCCTGTACGTATTCCATCTTGTATTGGTAAAATAATCAACCTTTTCGTGCTTCACAGACGTAATATGCATGTAACAATGTTTGTGTGTTGATAATTTTGACTTTGAGACTTTCTGGTGCGTTTTCCTCGTCCCCGCTACTCGATGAAACCATGGCGGTCGCCATTTTTTCCAAATCTGTTTGTTGATACCGGTATATGCAGCTACCCAATTGGTGTAGCACGATCACGTGACGGACCGTGGCACTACTTTTGACCAAGATATTATTACGCTTTGAAGGGACTAGTTCAGCCAATAATTACGTGCCTAGAAGAATTGACAGGAATTTTAGCGACAAACTTTTTTTTGGTGGATAAGCATGACTCGTTCTTTTTTATGAACTAAAGATTGTGTAGTTCCACTTCTGTGGAGCGGGATGAAACGATAACAGGGTTCACCTTATGGCCTATGGGTGTTGAGAGATGTTTCCATAGATCTCCTAATTTTGCTCTCAAAGTGCACCAGATTGATGCTTTCAACTTTAACATTTAAAAAAACAAATCTTCCCGGGGGAGCATGCCATGCCAAATCTGACTCTGAAAGAGTCAGATTTACAAATTTACAAAATTCTGATCAACACATTTTACAGTTCTAAGATTTTTCATATATATATTTAGTTTTATACAGTATCCTAGTATTGGTCGGACTTTTGTGGGATGTTTGGAATGTAGTTTATATATAACAAAGGCTTTCTTGATCCAGATAAAGTGTTACATCTGTATGAAAAAACTAGCAGTTGCCTCCTGCACCTCTCCTTCTACACTACAAGTGGATGGTAACCATACACTTATGTATTGTATCTGTGGGTGGTTGTTTTGTTGGTGCAAAAGCTACATGTATTGTACTGTAAGTGCATTTCTTATGAGAAATTCCTACAGTAATAATTATGTTTGCTTTCTTTGCTCTTACACAAAATTGTTTCCGTGTATCTTGGGCTACAGAAAACGACATTACAATAGAAAAGCAGTCTTGTGGTTCTGTTAGCCATCCTCTGACAGCAAGGTTATTTTTCAATTACTTTAACAGCCGGTGTAAATCCATTTCAACATGAAAGATGGTCATCTGTTTAGACACAAATCACTGACACTGCACTTTGCTCTGTGTGATGTGTGACAGCTGTCTGAAGGAAGTACGTTTTAGCAATCAGTATCCAAAACCACCTCAGAAGATGTTGTAATTTACCACTTTACAAAAACTACTGCCGCCCCATTCAGAATGGATCTCCACCACATGCTGCGGAGCGAAGAGCTGCCCATCTGATGCAATGGTTTCCTCACTGAGCAAACAGATAGACATAAAACACATGCTCAAACATAGCTTTTATTTAACCTCAATCCACTTAAAACATCACAGACACTAAAAACCATTTCATAGTCTGCCCTACACATTATACATTTGACTTTCAAAAGCTGATATGGAAAGTAAACACATCCAAACTGTAGAGTGCCTTTGCCTCGGATAATACCTCACCAGCTATGAACCTCACCGCACGTCACTGCTTACCAACACACTTGGTCTTTTTAAACGATTACGCCATTTCAAACTTTTGTCACCAACTTTGCAGATCTATTTTTTCTCTCCTGTGTGGATTCTCATGTGTCTCTTTAAATGTTCATTCTGGGAAAAAGCTTTCTTACACACTGAGCAGGTGAATGGTTTCTCTCCTGTGTGGACTCTCATGTGTCTCTTTACATTTCCAATCTGTGACAAAGCTTTCTTACACACTGAGCAGGTGAATGGTTTCTCTCCTGTGTGGACTCTCATGTGTTTATTTACATTTCCAATTTGTGAAAAAGCTTTCTTACAGACTGAGCAGCTGAATGGTTTCTCTCCTGTGTGGACTCTCATGTGTCTCTTTAAATGTCCACGCTGTGACAAAGCTTTCTGACAGACTGAGCAGCTGAATGGTTTCTTTTCAGCACTACGTGGATCACTGACAGATTCATGTCTATTTTTCAGTGAGTTTGAGCCTGATGCAGGTTCTCTGGTCTCTTTCCAATCAGCACTGTCTTCAGTGTCAGGTTCAGAAGAGTCTTCAATGTCAGAATCAGAAGAGTCTTCAGTGTCAGGTTCAGAAGAGTCTTCAGTGTGGTCCTCAGTATTTGGTTGTAAACTGCTCTCTGGATCTGAGTTCCTGGCTGGTTCTGGTCCTCGACAGTCATCTCCATCAGCTTCTGTTTCCATGTGTTCAGTTTGTCTTTGATGAGGCTGAGAGGACTGAGGTTTCTCTTCATCATCTTCACTCTTCACAGGGTCAGGAGTGAAAGTGAACTTGGTGATATCAGCCTCCTCCAGCTCCTGAAGCTGCTCTCCCTCCTGTTCCCGCTTAATGTGTGGGGGGGGCTCTGGGTCCTCCTGGTCCAGACTGGTGCTCCACTCCTGCTGGTCAGGGAGAAGCTCTTCTTTAACCACCACCAGCTGCTGGACGTCTGCAGGAAACAGGAAACACAGTCAGAAGAAACAGTTAAGTGTTAGCATTTAAAAACCTCATCACCATTACAATGGGAGACATTTTGCAGCCCTAATGAATGCCTTTGTTTTTATATTTTCACATTATCTTTCTTAGTCCCACCTATTGTGTATTTCTGTTGGCTCAAGTCACCTCATGTAGCCCAGCCCCTTTCCACTTCCAGTTCAAAATGTAAAAGGGTTTTTTCTTCTGGCGTAGCACTAGCCGCAATGTAAACAATGAATTGTATTTGGGATCGTTCACAGATACACTACGCCTACAGTATAGAATGAAAATACTGTTACAAATAAAAATCCTGCATTCAAACCTTATTTAAGTAAAAGTATGCAAGTATTAACAGAACATTTGACGGCACCTTCTTATGTAACAGTAATGATGGTGCAGTAAAACGTTCCCTGTCAGTGTTTAATTTATGTTGTTTCATGATTATTTTGTATGTTGCATTTTACTGCTGGACATGTTCAAAGTTGCGCTTGTATAAATGATTATGGATGAGGGAACCTGCTAAATGTTCAAATATGTGTATTTTTTATATACAGTACCAGTCAAAAGTTTGGACACCTTCTCATTCAATGTTTTTTGTTTATTTTAATTTGTTTCTACTTTGCAGATTAACACTGAAGACATCAAAACTATGAAAGAACACATATGGAATTATCTAGTTAACAAAAAAGTGTTAAAAAATCAAGAATATGATTTTTGTTTTAGATTCTTCAAAGTCGCCCCTTTTGCCTTGATGACAGCTTTGCTCACTCTTGGCTTCTCTCAGTCAGCTTCATGAGGTCGTCACCTGGAATGGTTTTCTATTAACAGGTGTGCCTTGTCAAGAGTCAATGTGTAATATGACTTGCCTTCTGAATGTGTTTGAGACCATCAGTTGTGTTGTGCAGAGGTAGAGATAGTGCACAGTGGAAAGCCCTATTTGACTGCTGTTGTAATTAGAGATCGACCGATATGGCTTTTTCAAGGCCGATACCGATTATTAGTATTCAAGGAGACCGATAACCGATATTTGGAACCGATATACATTTGCATTTGTAAAATCAGAAAATCTTGGTGTCAAAATGTAGAATAACACAAACTCCAACACAACTTCTTTGAAATGCATTTAAGCATATATTATGTTTAATGAACTTTTAAACATCTTACAACTGGTTTCCTCTCTGTGCCCTTTTCTTTAGTGCAGCCATCTGCTATGAGTTAGAGAGGGACAAGAAGTGGGGCTGCAGGCTGACATGCTTAACTAACAATAATGCTTAATTTATTATATCAAACCAATGCCTGTCTATCTAGCATAAAATCCCAATAAATTGCTAGCAACTGCAAAACACTAGTGCTAGCTAATGTTTTGCAAACTATTAAAAGTGAGGCTATTACAGTAGACCTAACGTTAGACTAGTCGCCTCACTTCTAATATTTTGCTAAACATTTGCTAAATACATGTTGGCTAGCTAATGAGCTTCACATATCAACCTGAAAAACTGCGAGGATCCACTCGCAGCCCCCCTCCGCACCGCAGTTACTCCGCTGCGAGACGCTGCACGCACCCCCAACTCTGACTGGCTTCCCGCGTCCCTGTGTAACTGGGAAGCTGATAGAATTGGATCAATAGATCGTGCTGTTTTTGCAACTTCAGCATAGGGGATTGGGATGTTTATTGAACTTCGGCTTTCAACTGATTTACCTTCGAAACACATGTATGGCTCTGCCGCTCAGCGCTGCTGCTTGCCTCTGTCTGTGTTCTTCGCACCTGCCTGTAATCTGAGAAGGTCCCGCCTCTATGGCTGGCTCCCGCCCGGAAAATCTTCAGTGTTGATTGACACTTCAGTAATAGCCTATCAGGTAGCGCTGTGGGCGGGACATTGCTCGTGTACAGAGAGTGGTGACTGCAGCCAGAGAAACGGCCGCATCAGAGCCAAAGTGTTATCGGCAATTTTATTAAAAAAGGCCAATACCGATAATCGGTCAAATGCGGAATATCGGCCCCGATAATCGGCCAGGCAGATAATTGTTGTAGTTGTAATCCATATTATAGCAAGAACGACTCAACTCAGTAAAGAGAAGCGACCGTCCATCATCACTTTAAGAAATGAAGGCCAGTCGATCCGGAAAATGTCAAGAACTTTGAATGTATCCTCAAGTGCAGTCGCAAAAACCATGGAACGCTATGATGAGACTGGCTCTCACGAGGACCCCCCCAGGAAAGGAAGAGCAAGAGTTACCTCTGCTCAGAGGATAAACACATCAGAGTTACCAGCCTCAGAAACCGCAAATCAAAGCACCTCAGATTAGAGCCCACATAAATGATCACAGAGCTCAAGTAGCAGACAATCTCAACATCCACTGTTCAGAGGAGACTGCGTGAATCAGGCCTTCAAGGTCCAATTGCTGCAAAGATCCACTACTGAGGATGAACAACAAGAAGAAGAGAATTGTTTGGGCCAAGAAACACAAGGATTGGACATTAGACAGTGGAAATCTGTACTTTGGTCTGATGGGTCCAAATGAGATTTTTGGTTCCAACCTCCGTGTCTTTGTGAGACGCAGAGAAGGTGAGCGGATGGTTTCTGCATGAGTGGTTCCCACCGTGAAGCATGGAGGAGGGGGTGAGATAGTGATGGTGGTGGGGGGGGGGGGGGGTTACTGGTGTCACAGTTGGTGATTTATTCAGAGTTCAAGGCACCCTTAACCAGCATGGTTTACCACAGCATTCTGCAGTAGCCAGCAAAATATAAATAATATTCTGGATTTGTTAAAACTTTTTTGTTAACTAGATAATTCTAGTTAAAGGTGGGGTAGTTAAGTTTGAGAAACCGGCTCGAGATACACAGGCAAGAAGGATAATAACGATGGCAGGGCATCTTGTTTACATGTTTAACAATGAAAGGGCATTAAGAAGAGAAAGAGTCGCCCGTGATCGAACAAACCCACTGGACATCTATTCAGACAGTGAACTGATAGAGAGGTTTCGTTTCGGCAGACAAGCCCTTTGTGATTGAATCGAGGAGATCTCCCCTCAACTCCAGCACGGATCAGACCGAAACGCTGCGCTCTCCCCAACCTTGCAGGTGCTGATTGCGCTCAGATTCTACGTGAATGGGGCCTTTCAAAATACTGTGGGAGACATGATTAATGTTCATCGCACAACTGCATGTCGGGCTATAAGACAAGTTTCATTGGCCCTCCAGCACCGCCTTAGGAACTATATGCACCTACCCACACAAGAAGAAGCAGCGAAATCCAGGCAAGATCTTTTGTTAAAATCAGGTATACCTGGTATTATCGGATGCATCGACGGTACTCATGTTCGCATTCAGGCCCCCTCTGAACATGAGTATTTGTATGTTAATAGAAAGGGTTACCATTCGATAAATGTTCAAATTGTGTGCAACTCGGACATGGGCATTGTCGACCTCGTTGCAAGATGGCCTGGGTCGACCCATGATGCTCGCATCCTGAGATAGAGCGCACTTCAACTGGAATTTGAGGCAGGGAGAGTGAATGGTCTTCTTCTCGGAGACAGTGGATACCCTCTGAAGCGCTGGCTAATGACACCTGTCATCGCAGAGAGAACTGCACAAGAGCGCCGCTATAACGACAAGCATACACAAACGAGGAACATTGTAGAGCGCTGCATTGGAGTGCTCAAACGTAGGTTAGTAAGTCATTTTTATAATATATAAAAGGCCAGCCTTTTAATGTAGATATAGGCTAAATTGTTTTTTGCTTTTTTTTTGTAGGTTTCACTGCCTCCACAGTGAAATGCGAATGCACCCTGAGCGCGTCTGCGTGATCATTGCTGCCACTGCGGTGCTGCACAACATCTGCGTGAAAAAGAGAATCCCCCTTCAAGGAGAATTGGCACTGGAGGCGGATGAGAACCCTGTGGCTCCTGCTGGAGGCTCCTGTGTTCTTTTCCCCATAATGACCAAGTTGCTGCACATTATCCCGCTTATTACATGGCCACATTCTCAACAAAGTAACGTTATGAATCCCAATATTAATTGAAATGCTTTTATGGATTTAGAAAATTATTTTATTGATTTAAAAAATAGTTGTATTGATTTAAATTGACATGCATCCGCTAAGAAAAATAGTCCGTTGTTACCGTTTGAACTAACGTAGCAACGGCAGGAAATGCTTCGATAGTGTTTTTGAGAAGCTTTTTGATTACAGATTTGAAAACATCGTTGCTTGCTTTAAAAGTAGCACAATTCATGATGTCAAACCTTGGAAAGTATCTAGATATCCCTGCCCTAATGCCAAAGGAACTGCCAACTGAATATGTGTCGCCGTTTGATGTCTATGTCTGGACCGCTAAGTAAAAAGGAGGGTTTCTGCCCGTTACTTCTCCGCTGTTTTCTTGTCCCTCTTGTCTTTTTCTTTTCTTCACTGGGGACTCATCAGCCACTAACCATTCCTCCAAATTACTGTGCTGTCCAAATATATTAAAATTAATGTTAAAATCCTCCATGTTGCTATCACACGACAGCGGAAAACTAAAGACAATCAGACAGTTTGCTTTTCAAACTGTTACATTTGAAAAACAGTTAGAGCGTCTCTTGAAAGTGTTATTACTGTGATAATAAAGTGCTACTGAAGAGTGTAAAGTGTTAATTAAGGGTAAAGGGAACAGACCTGCTCTGTGTATCCGAAGCTGAGGCTGTAAAACAGCGTCCAGTAGTTTCTGGAGTCTCTTGTTCTCCTCTTTGGAAAGAGACAGCTCCTCCTCGAGCTCTGCTATCGTTTGTTCAAACAGAGCAAATATCTCTTCAGCAGCAGTGAGTTGCTGCTTCTTCAACGACAGCAGCATCTGGACTTTACTCATGTTTCCTAGATCACCTTTTCCTGCAGACTCCGTTAAACACACCGTTTCTCTCTGCATCAAACTCTCAATCTGACTACTTGTATTCTAGCTCCTGTAGTCCGAGGTAGTGATGGCAGTTTGACACTGAAGCTTCGAACGTATGGAGCTATTTCAGGGTCATAAGTTTTCATCATTCAAAAAAATACAATTTATTTGAAAGTCCAAGTTTTCATCCTGAACTTTGAAAAATACAATGTTGTATTCAAAACAAAAAAAAGTATTTAAAATAATTTTTCAGGTTGAATATTATTTTGATTCAGTTCAGCAATTTTTTTGAATAAAATATGTATTTTCATATTTCACTTTTATACATATTTTGATATTTGAATATTTGTTTTTTTCAGTTTCAGATTTTATTTTTTCAGTTTCAAATTATTTGTTTTCGCTTTCAAATTATTTTTTTCACTTTCAGATCTTTTTTTTTTCGCTTTCAGACTTTTGACCCTGATATTGCTTCGGGGGGCGGGGCTTACCAAAGAGTAGTTTGGTACCCTGAGTGACAGCCCTCTCTCTGTCATGATGCCTTCACGGATGTTAGGTAGCGCAAGAAATACAACTACACACTTTCTATACACGATACTCCCATGATTGGTGGTAAACAAAACTGATACCAGCGTCAAAGTTCCGTTAAGCGAGCTGTTGAGCATCGTAGTTGGCAAAAATTGCGGTATAAGAGCAATAAACTGTGCTAGAATGTGAAATTACGTATCCGCAATGAAGCGTTGTCCTTCCCCACTTCCACGTAGCTCCTTGAACGCAGCATAGTATTGGCTTGGCTTTTGTGATGGCGTCAGGTCCACCTGCTGGCTCCATGGCTGGCACCAGCGCACAGGTAAGAAATATTAACTTTGTTCCATTCATGGTCTTAGATGTTATCCAAGAGCATGATTATAATATTATAGCGACATACATAAAAGGAAGGCAGGCCTTTTGAGGTGGGGAATGAATGTGGCAACGCGGGAAACTAACCATGGCATTGAGGCTACTCATGTGCTATTAGCTATAGTACGTGCAAGAGAATTTGTCTTATGTTGATAGAGTCCAGCTCACGTGTTTCTCAATCTGTTTTTGCCAGAGTGGCGACCGTAATTCATCTGTGGCTGCAGCAGCACACACTTTAATAACCGTGCTCACACAGCACCTCTCTTTAAATGATTGGTAATAACTTACATTATGTTTTGATTTTATCACCTATTTATAGAGTTTGTTTACAAAGCATAATTGTCATTTTCTTTGCACATGTCCTTAACGATAGTTTTCATGCTGTTTATTATTTGAACATGAACTAATCCAGTGCAATATGGTAAATTGATGTTTGTCAATTCTAGGAGCAACTGAAAAGGGACTTTCTTCAGAGACTACTGACTAGAATGTCCCCCAGATCACGCAAAGACTGCCCTTAGATGTTGACTATTTGCAGTTTGCAGTGGACCAGGAGATGGCTCTTTTTAGGTCGCTATCAGGCCAGGTTGATATGCCACAGGATGTTATCAATGCTTTGACTGAGCTGTCAAGGCTTGTCAATATTGAAGACATCTCTAATCAGACCCCTCATCAGGTGCCAGTAATGCAAGGAGAAATGGGACGACCAAAATATGTTGTCTGTCCTCAGCAACTACAAGGCTTAATAGAAGACTTGTCCCTACCAGTGTCGGCCATAGCAACACTTCTGGGTGTATCTGAGAAGACAGTCAAAAGGCGCATGCATGAAAATGGCCTTTCCATAAAACAGTCCTACAGTACCCTAACTGATGATGAACTAGACAATTTGGTTCGGTCAGTTAAGGCCAGGACACCACATGTAGGATATCGAATGATGAAAGGAATCCTGAAGGCCATGGGTCACCGTGTGCAATGGAAGAGAGTGTCTTCATCAATGCATCGTGTTGATTCTGTGGGTGTACTCACAAGAATGGAAAGGGTGGGGTGTGTTGCAAGAAGGACATATTCTGTTCAGGGTCCTCTGCACTTGGTACACATCGACACAAATCATAAACTCATCAGGTACGCCACACATTTGATGTTTACATGCTATTTACAATAACGGATAATAGAGTACAAATTAAAAAAGTTATGTTTTAAAATGCCCTGTCACAGTTGTTTGCATAATAGATAACAGACACTAAAAGTGATTTTGTGTTGTTTTTCAAAGATATGGTCTTGTTATTTTTGGAGGGATTGATGGCTTCTCACGGAAGGTAATTTTGTTTTCACAAATAACGATTATTTATAAGTCAGATAATGACAGTTATTGGTTAATAACTAAACCTGATGCATGATTTACAGTTCCTTTCAAAATATCTATATTTTTAGTTTGTATCCATCTTAAACCTTGTAGCAAGAATGTCTGGTGTTGGTTTTTAAACACATTTAGAGATCTGCTTTTATTTATTCTGCTTAATAATTTTCTCTGCTGCAGATCATGTACCTGGGTGCTGCCACTAATAATAAAGCATCGACTTCACTTGACTTCTTCTTGGAGGGTGTGCAAAAGTATGGCTTTCCATTAAGGTAAGGCCAACATTAGGTGTGGCTCCCTGTTGTACTCTTTAGTAATTTGGGCCTTATCTGTCATTAAAAGATGCATAATGGTTTGTATAACACTTACAGTGATCAATGTTTTGATCACTGAAATGACCCGAGAATTATTCACGACCGAGTCAGGAAGTAACTACGACTCTCTAAATAAATCTGACTGAAACCAACCTCAATCTGTCCAAAGCCCTATTGATGATAACATATATCGTATAGAATACTTGATGACTAAGTCACCTTCTGTCTCTCCAAACAAACCATGTTTAGGATTATTTCCATTATACCATTACATATTCATTTTTGACCTGTCTTTAAAAAACGATAATAAAAATAACTTGCCTATTTTCTTCTACATTAAGAAATCTTAAAAATGCCATGTCATAACTTTTTGTAATGTTTTATTTCATGTGTGTGATTCATCTTTTTAAGAGTAAGAGCCGACCAAGGAGTGGAAAATGTTGGCATAGCGCGATGCATGTTCACTATAAGGGGCTGTGGAAGGGGAAGCTTCATGTCAGGGAAAAGTGTGCACAATCAAAAGGTACATTCTTTGAAGTAATGTCAAACAATGACAAACACAAAGCCATCATTTGTGAATATACTGTGCTTTGTCCAATTTGATGATTTTTATTTTAACAGAATCGAACGTTTGTGGCGAGATGTTTGGATGGCTGTTTCAAACGTGCACTACGAGGTTCTTCACAGCCTCGAGGATGAGGGTGTTCTAGATCCGTCTGATAGCATCCACATGTTCTGTGCCCAGCATGTATTTCTTCCGCGTCTTCAGAGGGATCTCAATGTCTTCAGGATGGGTTGGGATAATCACCCTCTAAGGACAGAGCAACATTTGTCCCCACACCAACTGTGGACAATGGGACTCCTCCATAATCCTATTGATGTTCCAGACCTTGCAGAGGTACTCATTACATGTTTATTTCAAGCAAAATTGTATCAACCTCATTTTGGCCAGTGTTCTCAAACTATTTCAACTAAAATATATTAGACCAAAGTATTGTGCTTAAAACAGCTTAACAAAATTAAAGGAACTCCATTAAACTTATATTATGAAAGAAATTGGCATTGCCACTGTATGTTCGCTGTTCATTACATTAGTATTGAACCTTTGGGCTAGAAAAAAATTATATTTGTCATGTTTCAATGGAATTTACAATCACTAGCATCAAATAAATGAAAGATAGATATTTTTCTATAAAATTGCATAAAACTTGCTTACTAATGTAAAATGCAAAGCATGGGACTGCACTTGAAATGCATTTTGTAAGACCTCAAAATCACCTCTTTTGATAGGTGTACAGTTGAAAAGGCAAAAAAGTGTTTTGTTTTTATTCTTTACATTCTCTAGTGTTTGTGGTGCTTAAAGTTATTCTTGGTCCCATAAAATCCATGACTGATATTTAATTTTTATCAAGGAAATGGAGGATGCAGATCTTGATTTCAACACTGCCAGTGAGCCAGATGAGACCAGTCCTGGAGTGATTCTCCCACCTGTTGAAAGTCCCCTCAGTGAGCAGGATATGGCAGGACTTTTGGCCAATATTGATGTTACAAGACCATCTAGGTCCTACGGCCGAGACATTTATTTAGCTGTATTGAACCATGTATTAAATCATGCATCCTAAATGCAAACATGTTTCAAGGGTTTAACCATTTAGACATTGTGATGGCCCCAGAGCCTGTGTGCAGGTGTGTTACAGGTCTTACGGTGGGGTGGAGCTGAAGAAGCCAATCAGCGCGATCGCGGACACCTGGCCGGAGCCGAGGTGCTATTAAGCCCAGCTGCCCGGAGTCACATGGCGGCCCTGACTCTCTCCAAGCCGGCCGCAGGAGGAGTAACACGGCGATCCTCTCCCCTCGTCCATCCACCTTGTACTTTATACTGAACAACCGCAATAAATGTGCCGTGGTTTATGGAAACTCGTGTACGTCTTGTCATCTTTCCGTTGTGGCCTACGAGCCGGTCATAACAACATCAACACCTTTAAACCCTTAACATTTTATTATATTCCATATCACAGTTCTGGGTAGCAACATGTTACAACATTATATCAATTTGTTTGTTTTTCTTTAAGAAATGTTTAACCGAGTGGTGCAGTGATGACGTATTTGTGTAGTTCGACCCGGAAGTAAGCTGCAAGGGTTCCCTCGACAAAAAGCAATGGGATATCCTACAGTATGGAGAAATCCCACTGCTTTTTTGTTGAGGGAACCCTTGCAGCTTACTTCCGGGTCAGCCTACAAAAACACGTCATCACTGCACCACTCTATTGCTGCCATTACATTTTTTTTTAAGATTACTTGACTGGAAGTAGTCAATGCTAAACCTTTAACACTTAAACAGTAAGGTTAACTTGGAACAGAGGTTATTAATGGTTACCTTATTACACATTGCTAAATTCTTGGCCTAATTGAAACGCTTCAGTCAGGATGTTTTTGAATTTGTCATAGGGCCTCATATGTCTCACAGGTAAGGTGATTGTCTTGGCACATGCTGTCACAACAGGGTAACAGACACTGTGATGCCCAAAGTCTGCACTGCAGTCATGATTGAATTGGATCACAACTGCAAAGTCCTTCTTCTCTGAGGGAAGAAGTGGGACGTGACCCTGGCCTGTGATCCACTGCAGAAACGTTGCAGGTGTGATGGGATGTAGGCCATCTGTATCTACATGCCCATGATCTTCAGCTATGAGGAAAATAAACAAAAACCGTTATGACAGTTTAAAGTGTAGTTTTCCTTTAGTGCAAGTGAATTGTACTGAGGTATTTTAACCACAGAACGTCTGATCCAAAAAAGGTAATCAAGTTTTTGTAATTCAGGATTCCTACAACATCTTAAACATTAAATTCAAGGACATTTTAATGTTTTTCCAAGCCCAATGCCTTCAAATTGAAAAACCCAACTTACACTTAAATCTTCATTAGAAGTACATTGAAAACTTTATACCTTCATATAGGAAGTCCTGAATGAAGTTCATCATCTCCAGCTCAAACTGATGCCTGGTAGTCCCTTTGTCACTCAGTTGAGGAAGAATGGATGTCATGACAAACTCTGCATTGACCTATGATGAGAACAAATCCAGATGTAAATTATGTACTCTTTACTCCTTAACTTTAAATATCAAATTGTAAAGAATGGTCTCTTTTGTTCTGCTCACTTTGACATCTTCCCCAGAAACAAACAAGGGCTGGCAGATATCTGGGTACTGACTCATCAGTGAAAGGAGCCCATACAGCTGCAAGCCTTCCCTTAGTTGTTCCAACATAGGCTGCAGCCGCAGCACTGCGTGGAGTATGATGGCACTACAAAATTACAAAGTAAATGCAATCCTAAATAAAAGGTACTCATGTAACCTCTTTTAATATACAAAAATAAACAAGTGTCAAGCATACCGAACAATGGTGTCCTTGTTTGGAATGGAGACATTTCCAGTGTATCCACAATTCAATATTTCATCAGATAGGCCTATCATCATTGAATGCTCAGTCGCCGACTCAACCTGAAAACAGAGAAGTACATCTCTTTACCATATTCAATATAAACCTATGACTATAATTGGAAAATAAATGCTTATTTCTTATTAACCCAGCATTTACATAATATAGAACTCATACCTGGTCAATTAACTCTCTCAGCTGGACATCTGCCACTGAATCACTGTTGAGGACCTTCTGGTTTATACGTCCACTACAGAGGTAACTGTAAGTCCATGGGCTGAAGAAGGCAGGGGCGGGGCCACCTTGTGCCAAACTAACAGCCAAAATCTCTCCCACTGTCCTATTAACACAGATTGAGCATGAATGCATTTTTTACGTTATATAACATTTATCAAAAATGAACAGTTGGTCCTTACTGGTCATGCTTAAAAGTAAACAAACCTGTAGAGGTCACTGTCCAAGTCATTCAGAGAGTAACGTGGGATCCGCTGCTGTTGAGGTCCTTCAAAGAAACGACCCTCAATTCCTGCCACCACTTCTACACACAAGTACAAAGACCATTTACTTTAATAATCAGGATACTATTTTACAAGTATTTTATTAATGTCTAACCCCATTTAAATACAAAAAAGGTTAAGTAGTATATAACAAAGACTAAAAGAAAAAAAATGTCATGAGTCTTTGTTAATCAGCCCTTCAACCAAAGTTTCAGACATTATCCATAAATCTAGACTATTTTAATTAAGAGTCAAATGTAAGAATGCAAAAATGGTTGTTTTTGTTTACCTGTGAGAAATTATTTTCGGAGGGCTCCTGTGTCGACTCCTGCCTCCCCAAAGAAGGTCACGTTCAGGGTAGCTGTGGGTGAACTGCCTTTTTGACGCTGCCACTGTAGAAGGCCTCTTTCGAGAATGTTTGTTCGTGAGATTTGTATATTGAAACGTTTCTCTTCGTCTACTCTTCCAGAGATTGTGTCCAATACGTCATCAACACTGCCAAACAAAACTCATAATTAACAGGCGTAAACTACTAATATTGAATAAAGAGCTTTTTTAGAATGAAGATCTAAGCAGAATGAAGAACCCAGTATTTACCTTTCGAATTGCCTCTCCATTGCCTTTCCATTGTTGTGGCCCATGTCAGTTTTCTCATCCTGACGGACATGTTGATCTCTAAAAAAGTACAAAGGAGATGTATATTGTTAATATAAAACATGTAAAATGAACCTTAATGTACTCGCTCTAAAATACCTTTCTCCACACATGCTTGCATGTATTTCTAAAAACTGTGGTGTGAAGCTCTCGAAGCAGATGGGACATGGCACCTTCTGATGGAGGTAAAAGTTTAAATATTAGCAGCTGTATCAAGTTTATATAGGCAATTTTACAGTGCAATGCAATACAATTAAGTCCTTTACCTCTTCAAGAGATTTCTCTGTATGGTTTTGCACAGGGTGCACGACCGAAACAATTTCCACCTCACTTGTTGTCTAACAAACAAAAAATATTACCAACACATATGTTATAACTCACTGAATAAAAAAATATTTAAAGCAAGTTGTACTATTAAAAATGCAACATTACATATATTTCATGCCCACATTTACCTCAATGTCTTCTTCCGATGATAGACACTCCTCCATACACTCCTGGACATGCAGAGCCAAAATTTGCAGAGGAAAATGTAACTTGCATGTTTGGCATTGGGCTTTTGGCATATTCTGGAACTCTACAGCATCCGCGGGCAAAGGTGTTAAGTCGAATTCATGCTGCAGAGGGACAATATACAGGGTGTTCTTCCCTGCCCCTGTGACACTGCGGAGGAGTGTGCCGGAGTATCCGTCCGAGTCAGGCGGAATCATTATAAGTTTTCGTTTACCCTGACCTCCTGTAATTTACATTGTTTGAATCATTTCAGTTGCTTTAAGCTCAATATTTAAATGAAAATGTATTACAATGAATGTTATTTGACACATTTTTCGCACCTGTTGATTTGTAGAGGAGCCATCCTCCATCCAGCGCCTGCAACTTTGAATATTCCTTTTTCAGGAGACTGAAGAACTAAGGAAACAATAAAGTAGGGTGTTCTTGAAATCAAACCAACTCTACAAATAAGTTCGAAGTTTCAAATATGAACACAGGTTATATAAATATGGTTTTCTTTATACAATACCTCTTCATGGCTCACGTCCAGGGGCATCGATATATGTATTTTGCCCAGTCCCGCCTGGGCAAGCGCAAATTCTTCCGATGCTGTTGGGGTACTGTCTGCATTGAAGTTTAACAGGTAAACATAAAATGTAAAGGGTCTCCAGTTTTTCTTCGCTTGAGTTGCAAAGGTCTTGAGAGCTGGAAGCTTTCTCTTCCCAAGGCAATTTTTTTTTTCACAAAGAATCCAGGGAAAGATCTGCATTATTTAAACAAAAAAGTAATGTTGTTTAGCACATAATCATAAATGGACATATCAACTTGCAGTTTACCTGAAGATAAACACAAATATATATGTATTAAAATCTAAAACCTGGCCATCTCCTGCTCTACATAAGGACCAGGCAGTGTCTGGTCCTCCTTCCTTCCTTCCTTCCGGCTGTCCCTGGCTTAGATGCTGTGTGAGCACGGTTATTAAAGTGTGTGCTGCTGCAGCCACAGATGAATTACGGTCGCCACTCTGGCAAAGACAGATTGAGAAACACGTGAGCTGGACTCTATCAACATAAGAGAAATTCACTTGCACTGACTATTAGGGCTGGGCGATTATGGCAAAAATCATTATCACGATTATTTTGGTCAATAATTGATATCACGATTATTAAAAACGATTATCCATTTACTTTGAAAACATCCATTTATTGAAATAAAAAAGTTAACCGTATGTTTTAAAAGTTGATTAACCTGAACTGTAAGTATAATTCAACTGAAAAAACAATAACAAAATTAAATAATAATTACATTTTTTTTTTTTTAAATAAAAATAATAATCGTTTTATTTCTATTACGTTGTTTTCGTAATCGTTGCAAGCCAAAATCGTAATCGCGATTAAAATACGATTAATTGCACAGCCCTACTGACTATAGCTAATAGCATAGCCTACATGAGTAGCCTCAATGCCATGGTTAGTTTCCCGCGTTGCCACATTCATTCCCCACCTCAAAAGGCCTGCCTTCCTTTTATGTATGTCGCTATAATATTATAATCATGCTCTTGGATAACATCTAAGACCATGAATGGAACAAAGTTAATATTTCTTACCTGTGCGCTGGTGCCAGCCATGGAGCCAGCAGGTGGACCTGACGCCATCACAAAAGCCAAGCCAATACTATGCTGCGTTCAAGGAGCTACGTGGAAGTGGGGAAGGACAACGCTTCATTGCGGATACGTAATTTCACATTCTAGCACAGTTTATTGCTCTTATACCGCAATTTTTGCCAACTACGATGCTCAACAGCTCGCTTAACGGAACTTTGACGCTGGTATCAGTTTTGTTTACCACCAATCATGGGAGTATCGTGTATAGAAAGTGTGTAGTTGTATTTCTTGCGCTACCTAACATCCGTGAAGGCATCATGACAGAGAGAGGGCTGTCACTCAGGGTACCAAACTACTCTTTGGTAAGCCCCGCCCCCCGAAGCAATATCAGGGTCAAAAGTCTGAAAGCGAAAAAAAAAGATCTGAAAGTGAAAAAAAATAATTTGAAAGCGAAAAAAAATAATTTGAAACTGAAAAAATAAAATCTGAAACTGAAAAAAACAAATATTCAAATATCAAAATATGTATAAAAGTGAAATATGAAAATACATATTTTATTCAAAAAAATTGCTGAACTGAATCAAAATAATATTCAACCTGAAAAAATATTTTAAATACTTTTTTTTGTTTTGAATACAACATTGTATTTTTCAAAGTTCAGGATGAAAACTTGGACTTTCAAATAAATTGTATTTTTTTGAATGATGAAAACTTATGACCCTGAAATAGCTCCATACGTTCGAAGCTTCAGTGTCAAACTGCCATCACTACCTCGGACTACAGGAGCTAGAATACAAGTAGTCAGATTGAGAGTTTGATGCAGAGAGAAACGGTGTGTTTAACGGAGTCTGCAGGAAAAGGTGATCTAGGAAACATGAGTAAAGTCCAAATGCTGCTGTCGTTGAAGAAGCAGCAACTCACTGCTGCTAATGAAGAGATATTTGCTCTGTTTGAACAAACGATAGCAGAGCTCGAGGAGGAGCTGTTTCTTTCCAAAGAGGAGAACAAGAGACTCCAAAAACTACTGGACGCTGTTTTACAGCCTCAGCTTCGGATACACAGAGCAGGTCTGTTCCCTTTACCCTTAATTAACACTTTACACTCTTCAGTAGCACTTTATTATCACATTAATAACACTTTCAAGAGACGCTCTAACTGTTTTTCAAATGTAACAGTTTGAAAAGCAAGCAAACTGTCTGATTGTCTTTAGTTTTCCGCTGTCGTGTGATAGCAACATGGAGGATTTTAACATTAATTTTAATATATTTGGAGAGCACAGTAATTTGGAGGAATGGTTAGTGGCTGATGAGTCCCCAGTGAAGAAAAGAAAAAGACAAGAGGGACAAGAAAACAGCGGAGAAGTAACGGGCAGAAACCCTCCTTTTTACTTAGCGGTCCAGACATAGACATCAAACGGCGACACATATTCAGTTGGCAGTTCCTTTGGCATTAGGGCAGGGATATCTAGATACTTTCCAAGGTTTGACATCATGAATTGTGCTACTTTTAAAGCAAGCAACGATGTTTTCAAATCTGTAATCAAAAAGCTCCTCAAAAACACTATCGAAGCATTTCCTGCCGTTGCTACGTTAGTTCAAACGGTAACAACGGACTATTTTTCTTAGCGGATGCATGTCAATTTAAATCAATACAACTATTTTTTAAATCAATAAAATAATTTTCTAAATCCATAAAAGCATTTCAATTAATATTGGGATTCATAACGTTACTTTGTTGAGAATGTGGCCATGTAATAAGCGGGATAATGTGCAGCAACTTGGTCATTATGGGGAAAAGAACACAGGAGCCTCCAGCAGGAGCCACAGGGTTCTCATCCGCCTCCAGCTGCCAATTCTCCTTGAAGGGGGATTCTCTTTTTCACGCAGATGTTGTGCAGCACCGCAGTGGCAGCAATGATCACGCAGACGCGCTCAGGGTGCATTCGCATTTCACTGTGGAGGCAGTGAAACCTACAAAAAAAAAGCAAAAAACAATTTAGCCTATATCTACATTAAAAGGCTGGCCTTTTATATATTATAAAAATGACTTACTAACCTACGTTTGAGCACTCCAATGCAGCGCTCTACAATGTTCCTCGTTTGTGTATGCTTGTCGTTATAGCGGCGCTCTTGTGCAGTTCTCTCTGCGATGACAGGTGTCATTAGCCAGCGCTTCAGAGGGTATCCACTGTCTCCGAGAAGAAGACCATTCACTCTCCCTGCCTCAAATTCCAGTTGAAGTGCGCTCTATCTCAGGATGCGAGCATCATGGGTCGACCCAGGCCATCTTGCAACGAGGTCGACAATGCCCATGTCCGAGTTGCACACAATTTGAACTATTTATCGAATGGTAACCCTTTCTATTAACATACAAATACTCATGTTCAGAGGGGGCCTGAATGCGAACATGAGTACCGTCGATGCATCCGATAATACCAGGTATACCTGATTTTAACAAAAGATCTTGCCTGGATTTCGCTGCTTCTTCTTGTGTGGGTAGGTGCATATAGTTCCTAAGGCGGTGCTGGAGGGCCAATGAAACTTGTCTTATAGCCCGACATGCAGTTGTGCGATGAACATTAATCATGTCTCCCACAGTATTTTGAAAGGCCCCATTCACGTAGAATCTGAGCGCAATCAGCACCTGCAAGGTTGGGGAGAGCGCAGCGTTTCGGTCTGATCCGTGCTGGAGTTGAGGGGAGATCTCCTCGATTCAATCACAAAGGGCTTGTCTGCCGAAACGAAACCTCTCTATCAGTTCACTGTCTGAATAGATGTCCAGTGGGGTTTGTTCGATCACGGGCGACTCTTTCTCTTCTTAATGCCCTTTCATTGTTAAACATGTAAACAAGATGCCCTGCCATCGTTATTATCCTTCTTGCCTGTGTATCTCGAGCCGGTTTCTCAAACTTAACTACCCCACCTTTAACTAGAATTATCTAGTTAACAAAAAAGTTTTAACAAATCCAGAATATTATTTATATTTTGCTGGCTACTGCAGAATGCTGTGGTAAACCATGCTGGTTAAGGGTGCCTTGAACTCTGAATAAATCACCAACTGTAACACCAGTAACCCCCCCCCCCCCCCCCCACCACCATCACTATCTCACCCCCTCCTCCATGCTTCACGGTGGGAACCACTCATGCAGAAACCATCCGCTCACCTTCTCTGCGTCTCACAAAGACACGGAGGTTGGAACCAAAAATCTCATTTGGACCCATCAGACCAAAGTACAGATTTCCACTGTCTAATGTCCAATCCTTGTGTTTCTTGGCCCAAACAATTCTCTTCTTCTTGTTGTTCATCCTCAGTAGTGGATCTTTGCAGCAATTGGACCTTGAAGGCCTGATTCACGCAGTCTCCTCTGAACAGTGGATGTTGAGATTGTCTGCTACTTGAGCTCTGTGATCATTTATGTGGGCTCTAATCTGAGGTGCTTTGATTTGCGGTTTCTGAGGCTGGTAACTCTGATGTGTTTATCCTCTGAGCAGAGGTAACTCTTGCTCTTCCTTTCCTGGGGGGGGTCCTCGTGAGAGCCAGTCTCATCATAGCGTTCCATGGTTTTTGCGACTGCACTTGAGGATACATTCAAAGTTCTTGACATTTTCCGGATCGACTGGCCTTCATTTCTTAAAGTGATGATGGACGGTCGCTTCTCTTTACTGAGTTGAGTCGTTCTTGCTATAATATGGATTACAACTACAACAATTATCGGCCTGGCCGATTATCGGGGCCGATATTCCGCATTTGACCGATTATCGGTATTGGCCTTTTTTTAATAAAATTGCCGATAACACTTTGGCTCTGATGCGGCCGTTTCTCTGGCTGCAGTCACCACTCTCTGTACACGAGCAATGTCCCGCCCACAGCGCTACCTGATAGGCTATTACTGAAGTGTCAATCAACACTGAAGATTTTCCGGGCGGGAGCCAGCCATAGAGGCGGGACCTTCTCAGATTACAGGCAGGTGCGAAGAACACAGACAGAGGCAAGCAGCAGCGCTGAGCGGCAGAGCCATACATGTGTTTCGAAGGTAAATCAGTTGAAAGCCGAAGTTCAATAAACATCCCAATCCCCTATGCTGAAGTTGCAAAAACAGCACGATCTATTGATCCAATTCTATCAGCTTCCCAGTTACACAGGGACGCGGGAAGCCAGTCAGAGTTGGGGGTGCGTGCAGCGTCTCGCAGCGGAGTAACTGCGGTGCGGAGGGGGGCTGCGAGTGGATCCTCGCAGTTTTTCAGGTTGATATGTGAAGCTCATTAGCTAGCCAACATGTATTTAGCAAATGTTTAGCAAAATATTAGAAGTGAGGCGACTAGTCTAACGTTAGGTCTACTGTAATAGCCTCACTTTTAATAGTTTGCAAAACATTAGCTAGCACTAGTGTTTTGCAGTTGCTAGCAATTTATTGGGATTTTATGCTAGATAGACAGGCATTGGTTTGATATAATAAATTAAGCATTATTGTTAGTTAAGCATGTCAGCCTGCAGCCCCACTTCTTGTCCCTCTCTAACTCATAGCAGATGGCTGCACTAAAGAAAAGGGCACAGAGAGGAAACCAGTTGTAAGATGTTTAAAAGTTCATTAAACATAATATATGCTTAAATGCATTTCAAAGAAGTTGTGTTGGAGTTTGTGTTATTCTACATTTTGACACCAAGATTTTCTGATTTTACAAATGCAAATGTATATCGGTTCCAAATATCGGTTATCGGTCTCCTTGAATACTAATAATCGGTATCGGCCTTGAAAAAGCCATATCGGTCGATCTCTAATTACAACAGCAGTCAAATAGGGCTTTCCACTGTGCACTATCTCTACCTCTGCACAACACAACTGATGGTCTCAAACACATTCAGAAGGCAAGTCATATTACACATTGACTCTTGACAAGGCACACCTGTTAATAGAAAACCATTCCAGGTGACGACCTCATGAAGCTGACTGAGAGAAGCCAAGAGTGAGCAAAGCTGTCATCAAGGCAAAAGGGGCTACTTTGAAGAATCTAAAACAAAAATCATATTCTTGATTTTTTAACACTTTTTTGTTAACTAGATAATTCCATATGTGTTCTTTCATAGTTTTGATGTCTTCAGTGTTAATCTGCAAAGTAGAAACAAATTAAAATAAACAAAAAACATTGAATGAGAAGGTGTCCAAACTTTTGACTGGTACTGTATATAAAAAATACACATATTTGAACATTTAGCAGGTTCCCTCATCCATAATCATTTATACAAGCGCAACTTTGAACATGTCCAGCAGTAAAATGCAACATACAAAATAATCATGAAACAACATAAATTAAACACTGACAGGGAACGTTTTACTGCACCATCATTACTGTTACATAAGAAGGTGCCGTCAAATGTTCTGTTAATACTTGCATACTTTTACTTAAATAAGGTTTGAATGCAGGATTTTTATTTGTAACAGTATTTTCATTCTATACTGTAGGCGTAGTGTATCTGTGAACGATCCCAAATACAATTCATTGTTTACATTGCGGCTAGTGCTACGCCAGAAGAAAAAACCCTTTTACATTTTGAACTGGAAGTGGAAAGGGGCTGGGCTACATGAGGTGACTTGAGCCAACAGAAATACACAATAGGTGGGACTAAGAAAGATAATGTGAAAATATAAAAACAAAGGCATTCATTAGGGCTGCAAAATGTCTCCCATTGTAATGGTGATGAGGTTTTTAAATGCTAACACTTAACTGTTTCTTCTGACTGTGTTTCCTGTTTCCTGCAGACGTCCAGCAGCTGGTGGTGGTTAAAGAAGAGCTTCTCCCTGACCAGCAGGAGTGGAGCACCAGTCTGGACCAGGAGGACCCAGAGCCCCCCCCACACATTAAGCGGGAACAGGAGGGAGAGCAGCTTCAGGAGCTGGAGGAGGCTGATATCACCAAGTCCACTTTCACTCCTGACCCTGTGAAGAGTGAAGATGATGAAGAGAAACCTCAGTCCTCTCAGCCTCATCAAAGACAAACTGAACACATGGAAACAGAAGCTGATGGAGATGACTGTCGAGGACCAGAACCAGCCAGGAACTCAGATCCAGAGAGCAGTTTACAACCAAATACTGAGGACCACACTGAAGACTCTTCTGAATCTGACACTGAAGACTCTTCTGATTCTGACATTGAAGACTCTTCTGAACCTGACACTGAAGACTCTTCTGAACCTGACACTGAAGACTCTTCTGAACCTGACACTGAAGACTCTTCTGAACCTGACACTGAAGACAGTGCTGATTGGAAAGAGACCAGAGAACCTGCATCAGGCTCAAACTCACTGAAAAATAGACATGAATCTGTCAGTGATCCACGTAGTGCTGAAAAGAAACCATTCAGCTGCTCAGTGTGTAAGAAAGCTTTGTCACAGCGTGGAAATTTAAAGATACACATGAGAGTCCACACAGGAGAGAAACCATTAACCTGCTCAGTGTGTAAGAAAGCTTTTTCACAGAGTGGAAATGTAAAGATACACATGAGAGTCCACACAGGAGAGAAACCATTCACCTGCTCAGTGTGTAAGAAAGCTTTTTCACAGAGTGGAAATTTAAAGATACACATGAGAGTCCACACAGGAGGGAAACCATTCACCTGCTCAGTGTGTAAGAAAGCTTTTTCCCAGAGTGGACATTTAAAGAGACACATGAGAGTCCACACAGGAGAGAAAAAATAGATCTGCAAAGTTGGTGACAAAAGATTGAAATGGCGTAATCGTTTAAAAAGACCAAGTGTGTTGGTAAGCAGTGACGTGCGGTGAGGTTCATGGCTGGTGAGGTATTATCCGAGGCAAAGGCACTCTACAGTTTGGATGTGTTTACTTTCCATATCAGCTTTTGAAAGTCAAATGTATAATGTGTAGGGCAGACTATGAAATGGTTTTTAGTGTCTGTGATGTTTTAAGTGGATTGAGGTTAAATAAAAGCTATGTTTGAGCATGTGTTTTATGTCTATCTGTTTGCTCAGTGAGGAAACCATTGCATCAGATGGGCAGCTCTTCGCTCCGCAGCATGTGGTGGAGATCCATTCTGAATGGGGCGGCAGTAGTTTTTGTAAAGTGGTAAATTACAACATCTTCTGAGGTGGTTTTGGATACTGATTGCTAAAACGTACTTCCTTCAGACAGCTGTCAGACACATCACACAGAGCAAAGTGCAGTGTCAGTGATTTGTGTCTAAACAGATGACCATCTTTCATGTTGAAATGGATTTACACCGGCTGTTAAAGTAATTGAAAAATAACCTTGCTGTCAGAGGATGGCTAACAGAACCACAAGACTGCTTTTCTATTGTAATGTCGTTTTCTGTAGCCCAAGATACACGGAAACAATTTTGTGTAAGAGCAAAGAAAGCAAACATAATTATTACTGTAGGAATTTCTCATAAGAAATGCACTTACAGTACAATACATGTAGCTTTTGCACCAACAAAACAACCACCCACAGATACAATACATAAGTGTATGGTTACCATCCACTTGTAGTGTAGAAGGAGAGGTGCAGGAGGCAACTGCTAGTTTTTTCATACAGATGTAACACTTTATCTGGATCAAGAAAGCCTTTGTTATATATAAACTACATTCCAAACATCCCACAAAAGTCAGACCAATACTAGGATACTGTATAAAACTAAATATATATATGAAAAATCTTAGAACTGTAAAATGTGTTGATCAGAATTTTGTAAATTTGTAAATCTGACTCTTTCAGAGTCAGATTTGGCATGGCATGCTCCCCCGGGAAGATTTGTTTTTTTAAATGTTGAAGTTGAAAGCATCAATCTGGTGCACTTTGAGAGCAAAATTAGGAGATCTATGGAAACATCTCTCAACACCCATAGGCCATAAGGTGAACCCTGTTATCGTTTCATCCCGCTCCACAGAAGTGGAACTACACAATCTTTAGTTCATAAAAAAGAACGAGTCATGCTTATCCACCAAAAAAAAAGTTTGTCGCTAAAATTCCTGTCAATTCTTCTAGGCACGTAATTATTGGCTGAACTAGTCCCTTCAAGGCGTAATAATATCTTGGTCAAAAGTAGTGCCACGGTCCGTCACGTGATCGTGCTACACCAATTGGGTAGCTGCATATACCGGTATCAACAAACAGATTTGGAAAAAATGGCGACCGCCATGGTTTCATCGAGTAGCGGGGACGAGGAAAACGCACCAGAAAGTCTCAAAGTCAAAATTATCAACACACAAACATTGTTACATGCATATTACGTCTGTGAAGCACGAAAAGGTTGATTATTTTACCAATACAAGATGGAATACGTACAGGACAAGCTTACAACGGTGGCATTGATTTTGAAGTTACAAATACAATATTATCATATTACAATAATAATAATAATAATAATATATAATATATATATATATTATATATATCTATAATAATAATAATATATATATCTATAATAATAATATATATATATCTATAATAATAATCTATATATATCTATAATAATAATCTATATATATATAATAATAATCTATATATATCTATAATAATAATAATAATAATGCAATTCATCAAATTATTATATGATGAATGAGTAAATAAATGAATCAATGGTCCATTGGTATAAGTACTGCATTTTATTGATCTATATTACTTAACGTAACAAGTTAACCTTCTTGGACGCAGCTATGTATGAAATCAAGTCATGTTTATTGTAAGAGTGCATTTAAACGTGTACAGGTAACAATACAACAGACAGACAGACAAAAAGTCCTCAGTCTAATGCAGTGGTTCTCAAAGTGGGGGGGCGCGCCCCCCCTGGGGGCGCGCAGAGAGCATGCCAGGGGGGGCTCGAGAGACCAGGAGGAAAAATTGTTATAACAAAAAGAAAAGATTTAAAAAAAAATCATAATTTGAAAAATTATTGATTCGAAGATAATATGATGCATACGTACTATTACGTCTGGGTCTCTGTGTTTCATTAAAGCTTGGCTCTGTGTGTGTGTGGAACGAGCCATTTTGTGTGCGCGAGAGAGAGAGCGCACCGGTACCGGAGATCGTTGTTGTTAGCTTCTGGTGCTAGCGAGCTATGCTAACGGATATAAGGAGTCTTTTCAACAACAAAGTGGAGGAGAGTCCTCTCCTGTCAGACTGAGAGACTCAGTGAGCTAAAGGACTCTCTCAGTGGATCTCAACGTTTGGTCACCATTAATGTAAACAATTATTTCCGAGGCACACGTTTATATGATCATTATTGTTTTTAAAAAATAAGAGAATAAATGAAAAACAGGTATGAAATACTATATGACACTAAAACAACAATAAAGTTTAAAAGGGGAGTGATTTGTAAAATATCCATAAAGAAAAAGTAAATCTGTTCACAGTTCTGTTTCATCTGGGTGTTGAGAGATGTATCCATAGATCTCTTCATTTTGCTCTCAAAGTGCACCAGATTGATGCTTTTAACTTCAAGATTGAAAAAAATATCTTCCCGGGGGAGCTTGCCCCCGGACCCCCCTATGTGAGGTCCACACACCACCTATAAAAATAGCACTTTACCCCTGTTTACACCTATAAGCCGTGAGCTGATTATCGTGCCTTCATTGTAACAGTCGCGGGTACACTGTGTATATGCGTGTGGATTGTTGCAGTAGAACATTCCGCTGTAGCGACCGGTACATTAATGGGAAACCCTAATGTTTGAGCACCCTCTATGAAACGTCAAGCTACCCCACAGAACCCCCAAAATAAATCTCTGGCGCCGCCACTGAGCCTGACTATTTGTGTTGGGGGGGGCCCGACTTTTTTTCTCCAAAGGGGGGGGCCTGACAGAAAAAGTTTGAGAACCACTGGTCTAATGGAATAATCCACGAGCTCAGCCAATGAACCTAGCGATGCGAACATGGTAGTCCAGGAATGTTGTTGTAGCGGAGTTGGCTGATAAACGCTGCTAGCCAATGTGATTCGATGGTTAACTCTGTTCCCAGAGAGTAAAACCTCTCACAAATACCGCGTATATAACGCAAATACCTCGGACTTAGTGATGTATTAAGACATATGACAAAACATGACATAAAACAAGCATACAGCACTGTTTAGAATCCATTTGGTCTGGTTTAGCGTAACCATGTAGGCGGCCATCTTTCACTTCTGTTGACAATATGCAGCTACCCAATTGGTGTAGCACGATCACGTGACAAACCGTGGCACTACTTTTGACCAAGATATTATTACGCTTTGAAGGGACTAGTTCAGCCAATAATTACGTGCCTAGAAGAATTGACAGGAATTTTAGCGACGAACTTTTCTTTAGTGGATAAGCATGACTCGTTCTTTTTTATGAACTAAAGATTATGTAGTTCCACTTCTGTGGGAGCGGGATTTCTTTTCTAAAGGACTTTTCGAGGTTCACCTTGCGGCCTAACTGGGTTTACAACTAAGACACAGCCACGCAAAAACTGCAGCATGTGTACGGCTCCTTATGGGTACTGCAATTTTTGGAAGTGCCGGAGCGGAGCGGCGTTCTGGTGCTCTCCGTCAGAACTACACCCCTGTCAGACGAGACATATACCACGTGATGACACGTTAGGCTTGTGTTTGTGTTCAAGGACCCTGACCTTGGCCAGGAAAAACAGGCACTCACTTGTTTAATTATTTTGCGGTCTAGATTTCTTTAATTTTTTTTTTGCGTGTGTTTATAAATTACCTCGAGGGCCACACCAAATGGTCTCGCGGGCCGTATACGGCCCGGGGCCGGAGGTTCCCCACCCCTGATGTATCATATGTTCGCCGAATTGACATGAAAGCACTAATAAATGTAGTTTAATCCACTTGAGTTTACAACTACAAAAATAATTGATTTGTTTTTATATCAGTACGGGAGGAAATTCAGCAGCTCTCACTACCGATTTGTAATCCTAATTTAATCATCATCTTCACCACGATCATTTTTGTTTATGTTCGCCGAATTGACATGAAAGCACTGACAAATATGAATATACTGTAGTCAACTTCATTAAAACGTTATTAACGTGCCTAAACTCAGTAATTCACCATTTCTACGCATGACAACACACTTTGTCCGTGTTTGGCTCTCTCGCCGCACAGTGAAGCGTTCCCGCATTGACGTCACTTCCGGCTTCCCCCAAAACTTCAAAATGAGTCGAAGGAATTTCCCCGCGATGTTCGAAATTATTGATATTTATCGGAACGGTATCGCACCTTCTTTTTTAAGCTGACGGTTTGAGATTACTAGTAGCCCAATATTTCATTGCACAACAGCTGTTGGGAGGCTGTCACAGGCTCTTTAATGAAAGGTTTGTCTCAACAGTCACACATGAACATTTTCAAGTAAGCAAGTCATATTTTTCATCTGATGTGTGAGTGTCAACATTTCCAGGTTCCTCTTCTTCATGAACTTCATTGTTAATTTCCTCTGCTTCTTGTCTGCTCCCGGATCTTATTGCCCTTCTTAGCTGATTCCAAAACAGCGCTTGGGCCTGCGTCGGGTCAGTGCAGTCTGAGCTAGGCCACTGCAGATAAGTCTTTTTCAACATGACTTTCCTCATGCTGTGATAGCACGACACCTGCCTCTCTGAGATTTGCTCCAGAAACACAAGCAGGAGGACGTCCCGGTGCTCATCGAAGAGGCGGTAGCTGGCCAGTTGGATTTCCAGAGAACACCACTCACTCTTGAGGAAATTCCTGCTCACCACACAGATAGTTTTGCGGCTGCTATATACAGCAGAGACAATGTTGTCCACAATATTGCGGCCAAGCTCAAAGTCCCTGTGATGTAGACAAAGTTTAAAAGACGATCCATTGCCCTCCAGGTTCGGAATTAACTGGTCCATGACCCATTGTTCATCAGAGGAGTTATAGGAAATAAATGCGTCATATTTGCAATTTTCCTCCTTCTCTCTGAGTCTGCGCCACTGCTCACCAAACCAAGAAATGAACACATAGCAGCCATACTTCATTTTCCAGTACAGTTTGACATAAAGTAAAGGAGCTACTGTGAACAGGAAGATCACAACTGCTGTGCTAAGGAAGAAGTACTCTTCCAAATCTATGTAACAAACTTTGGTGTCAAAGTTGTGGAATCTGCTTTTTGCTTGGTTTGGGCACGGAAGATTGTAGAGATAGACCACCTGGGTATTTTGGTTGTGCACTGTCCAGTTTTGCAGCAAGCTGTTTTCACAGGTGCAGTTTAGAGGAATATTCCGTATGTCGAGGTAGTGAAGTTTCGGTAAACTTTCTAGTGCGTCCAAACGAATACTCTGCATTACATTGCGGTTGAGCTGCAGTATGTGCAACTTTTGTAAAGTTCTGAATACCCATATTTTCAATAGTCAATCGGGTCAAATTTCTTAGATTTTTAAAGATTCCTGGCTGTAGTTGTGTCACCCCAACACAGCAGTTATCTAACGTGAGGAAACTTAAGCCTGTCAGATTATCAAAGGCATCGGGAGGAAGATTAAAGATGTTATTGTTCGTTAGATACAGAGATTTTAGGGAGTGGAGGCCATCGAAAAAATGTGGGGGTAAAACTGTGAGGCCATGCGGTCGCTGCCCGTCCAGTTTCAGATCTTCAGTTTGCTGAGGTTCATAAATGGTGAACTGTCGTTGTCCTCGAGGAAGCAAAACGTATTACTCTGTAAATCCAGAAACAGTTAGCGTGTCTTGAAATACACGATGGAGGGAATTTGCAATCGTTTGGAGGTTGTTTCCATCGAGATAGAATTTGGACAGACTTTGTAGTCCATCAAGGCCAGATGGCTTGATATGAGTGATCTTATTTCCTCCTAGGTCCAGTGTGTTAAGATTCTTTAAACTGTGGAATGTCCTATTAAAAATTACAGAGA
Source organism: Gymnodraco acuticeps (assembly GCF_902827175.1). Lineage (NCBI taxonomy): Eukaryota > Metazoa > Chordata > Actinopteri > Perciformes > Bathydraconidae > Gymnodraco > Gymnodraco acuticeps. Next base: position 54,257 of record NW_022992214.1, on the reverse strand, counting down.
TACGATTGTTGCGTAGGTTGAGGATTTTCAGGTTGAAAGTATCTTCAAAGGTCTCGCTGAACAAATCAGTTAAGAGGTTATTATCCAGACGGAGTGTCTCCAGCTTGTTTAACCCCATGAGAGCTTTACGATCGAGATAAGCTATTGTGTTTATGTTAAGCTGTAGTGTCCGTGATATTTGGTGTTCGATAGAAAGCATAAGAGCCGACCGATAGGATGCGGTTGTAGCGATAGCTATGTATTGGTTAAATTACCCATTTGTGGTGGTTTACAAGATTTCAGGAAGGTGAGATGGTTGTGTTCTAAATTGACGCTCTTTAGCATTGTCTGTCTATCGAGAAAGTTAAGACAACTTATGTTTCTCAGTTTATTGTGGGAAAGATCCAAAGCCTGTGTGATGTTAGGACATTGGTTAAGAATGTTGTTTGTCAGATTCACAATCTTGTTACTACCCAGTAGGGGTGTTGAAAATAATCGTTTCTACGATGCATTGCGATGTGGACGTGGACGATTCGGTCTCGATGCAGTGACGGAAGATAATCGGTTATAGCGTAGTAACGTTGCTTCCTGATTTTCCGGCCGCGGCTTTACTATAACGTTTTTTTTTCTGTCACTTTAATATCAAATCGGTCGGTGACGCAGAGATCAGGGAACAGACGTGACAGCGGCACAGCAACACCAAACATGGAGCAGTCTGCTTTATCCACCAACACAAGAACACCAGTCCAGAACCAACAGTAGAATGACCGGCTCTGAATCACTCCGTGTCGCTGCGGCACAGGGATTTATGTTTTAAAAAAATAATCGCATTACAATCATGTCAGGTTTTTGGTGGATTTAATTAAGTCTTGGATTGCAAAGTATGAATGTCCTCTAGCAATTTTCAGACGATATACGTGTAAAGTTTGTGAAGGCAGGAGGAAAAAAGCTCCCGCGATCACCGCCCCCCTCCCTGAAAATGTAGCCTTTATTTAACCAGGTGAAAGCCCCTTGAGATCAAAAGATCTCTTTTTCAAGGGTGACCTGCAGGACATTAGTTACACATGTAACATAAAAACAACAGAACAACAATAAGGATGACATACAACATAATGTGCAGGGTACAGTTTACAAACTCTATTTACAGTGACAGGTACCATGAGTATCAAACAGCATGTCAGCCAGCTGAGTTTTAAAATGATGCAGGGGAACCAAAGTGCTCAGTTTTAAACATGTTTGCAGACTGTTCCAATTTAGTGGAGCTGCACAACTAAAAGCTTTCTTCCCTAAGACAGTCCTAGCACTTGGCACATTTAATAAAACCACATCATGAGATCTCAGGCAATATGTACTTTCAATTAGTCGAGAGATCAGAGAGCAGATATAAAAAGGTAGTTTACCCAACATGGCTTTGTAAATGAACATGTACCAATGACTGAGCCTCCGTACAGTTAGTGAAGGCAGACCTGCCTTGGCATACAGGGTACAGTGATGAGTAAGTGTTTTACAGTTAGTAACAAATCTCAGGGCACTGTGATAGGCGGCATCTAATTTTTCCAGGCAATGGGCAGGTGCATTCATATAGATCAAATCACCATAGTCCAGCACAGGTAAAAAGGTCACAGTGACTAGCCTTTTCCTGGCCTCAAGCGAGAAACAGGACTTGTTTCTGAAAAAGAAACCTAGTCTAACCCTCAGCTTTTTAAGCAGGTTATTGACATGAAGTTTAAAAGTAAGACAATCATCAAGCCAGATACCTAGGTATTTATAACTGGTAACCACTTCAAGTACTTGTCCTTGCATAGTAACAATATCCAAAACAGGCTCTGGTATCTTTTTAGCTTTAGAAAAGAGCATTACCTTGGTTTTATCAACATTTAAAAGAAGCTTAAGTTCAGCAAGCTGAGTCTGAACAATGTTAAAAACAGCCTGTAATTTAACACCAGCCTCCTTAATGGAGGGACCTGCACAGTACATCACGGTATCATCCGCATAAAAATGTAAAGTAGCTTCATCCACATTTTCACCTAAACTGTTGATATATATGGAGAATAAAAGTGGACCTAAAACAGAACCTTGAGGAACACCATTAGCAATGTTTAACCACTCAGAAGACAGCCCATCAAAGTGAACACATTGGGACCTTTCAGAGAGGTAGTTCACAAACCAACCCACTGCATGGCTGGATATGCCGATACTGAGTAGCCTCTGCTTTAAGATGCGATGATCAACGGTGTCAAATGCTTTGGAAAGGTCAATAAACAGAGCTGCACAACTCTGCTTATTATCCAAAATACTAGTAATGTAATTTACCACTTTCATTGTCGCAGTGATGGTGCTGTATCTCTTTCTGAATCCTGACTGATGTTTAGACAGGATATCATTTATACATAAAAACTCCTTTACTTGGTCACTCACAAGTCGTTCGAGCACCTTAGCCAGAACTGACAATTTGGAGATTGGCCTAAAGTTATTTAAAATAGTTGCCTCCCCTCCTTTCAGTAAAGGCAAGACATAAGCAGACTTCCATACTTTTGGAATTGTATTTGTGCTGAGGGAGAGGTTAAAAAGAGAAGTAAGAGGTGGAGCAATAAAATCTGCAGCTAACTTTAAAAAGAAAGGTTCTAAGTTGTCCGGGCCAGCCGGTTTCCTAGGATCTAACTTGGATAATGCTTCATGAACAATACCAATAGTTAAAGGAGTAAAACTGAAAGGGTTTTCCAGACCACATTGTTCAGAGTCAAGGATTGGAGCGTTCACAGAAGCAGAAGTACAGTCAGTGACAGAATCAAACAGAGAGCCACAAGACACAAAATGCTTATTAAAGCAATTTAGCATAGTAGCCCTGTCTGATATAATGCCAGATGCTGTGGTGAGGCACGGAGGTAGCTCATTTGGGATATCACCAGTGGAAATCAATTTTATGGCTTTCCAAAATTTCCTAGGATTATTCAGGTTTTCTGTGGTTTAATGAGTGACAGGCTGATAGTGACCCGATAGAAACTTTATTATTCACTTAATCACTGAGATATAATGAAGCTAATTTAATCTCATACATTCATGGGATGTATGCAACAGTAAGACAGAGAATGTAAGTGTGCACCCACATGCAGTATTTTTGTTTGTATATGCTATTGTAAATACTCCTGTTGTCTGCTGTGTTCAGACTCAAGTCCTGTGTGTGATGCCACATTCAGGACATTCAGTGTCCTTTTTTTAACAGAAGACCGTTGCTAGAAGCTGCAGCTAGACTGCAGAAGCATTATTTTTTTGTTTTTGAGGATGGAACAATTTCACACACAGATATAGGGAGGCTAGACCTATACAATTCATTTATTTGGTTTATAAATGAATGTCAAGACATTTATGTTATTGATTTCTGAAGCACTTTCTAAATAATAAAAAGAGAGTTCATATGTATTTACTACATGTATGCATTGATGAAAAATAAGCCATGTGCAGTAATATAGAAAATTGAGGATGCAACGCATTGGTATGAATCGTGATGCATCGGGATATCGAATTGAATCGAATCGTTGACAGGATAATCGAATCGAATCGTGAGACCAGTGAAGATGCACAGCCCTACTACCCAGGCTTACATTTTGTATCGATTCCCCATTTTTTTCCTTTAACAATATGCATAATAACTCTGTGTCATTTTCAAGGCCCATGTCAGAGAAATCAACGTGACCTGCATTGATATTGCTGATGTTTAAAAACTCCATGACCTTGACACTTGTTGAACGCAAACGCAGATAGCTTACACGCCTTAAATCCACTCCTTCAAAAGCCATCGTAGGCAGCCTCTGATTGTAAGACAAATCCAGCACTTTGATGTTCTCGAGAAACGATTGATTACATCCTAATGTAGACAGATTATTTCTAGACAAATATAATGTAGTGAGGGATTTAGGTAGTGACACATTTGGGTGGCTGAGAGAGGTCAAATTGTTGAAGCAAATATCTATTTTTGTCAGATTTACTAAATGTGACACAGACTCAGCGACCTCTGAAAAGTTTTTCAGATGGTTTTGGCTCATGATTAAAGTTTCCAGTTTGAGAAGAGTGGAGAAAATGCCTCCGGGGAGCCGCTTTAATGTATTGTTTGTCAGCGAGAGAAAGGTGTGGTTGTGCAGGTCCTTAAACACAGCATGGTTAAGCTCTGATATTTGGTTAAAGGACAAGTTCAGAGACGTGAGATGAAGCAGGTTCTTGAAAGCAGATTGACCGATGGTCGTTATGTTATTATGATCTAGTCGGAGTTGCTCAAGTTTTTGGAGATGACCAAAGCTGTTGTCGGGAATGACCCCCAGATGATTAATTGAGATGGTGAGATTGATGGTAGATGACGGCAGGTCTTTTGTAATATTTGTAATCTTCGTCTCCTTCCGATTGACACATTTAAAGGTTCCTTTCCAGTAGGGTTTTTCAATGCAGTTGCTGTAGCTGTAACCACTGGCCATTTGAACTGCACCAAGAACAAATGCAACGGAAAACAGCCAATAAATTAGACTCGCCATTTTGCCAGTCCAGAGAAACGTTGTCCTTTAAATTATTTGGGCAGTCTCTTTGTTGGTTTGGTTTGCTCCTATACTATGTTGAACATGTCTGTAGAGCGCCTCATGTTCATCAACTGCCGGTGGTACAGGAATCTGAGGAAAGAAATGATGGATTTGTATTACTTGTCATGTTTACAGCCAATGTTTTTATCACACGTTTTGCTTCCAAGCAGACCGCAGTCCTTAGATTTAAATAGGCCACATTTTAAAGTGACACTAGCAGTAACCCCTTTACGCTCACTAAATCTCCCTACTTCTCTGACTTTAAATGTCAGTGTTGACAGAGAAGCTTTGAAAAATGGTGAGAATTTTTTTTAGAAAAAGATCATTGAGTTAGTGATAGTTTTGAGAAGACTTATGAAAGAATATAATAATGCTAACGTTTTTGAAAAGCGTTGTTCTAGAAATCAGAGAGAAACTACTGATCAAGGCATTGCATTGGATTTTATTTCACAAGCTTAAAACTACAACTTTTGCCAACAGTTTCCCTGCATAAGCAGACGGTTAATGATAAAGGCTATCTGTCAGAGAAAAAAAGAAATTCACAAAGAAGACAAGACAAATGGAGACGGAGAGTGGCCTGAAGTTCAGTATGTGACTGGTGCTGAAGCAAGGCTCATGGAGTAAAGGACAGCTGCCGAGCGAAGGGAAATAAGTGCAAGGAAATGCAACAACTGGAGCAACGCTGTAGGTGTGTCAAGGTATGAAGAGCACACACTCAGTGAAATGGGTCATTGTAATCACCATGTATTAAACCTCAGTGTTTATTATCATAGTTAAAACAAGTTCTTCTGTACATTAAAAAAAAATAATGTACAAGAAAACATGAGAAAAGGAGGTATGATAACGAAATTATTACTAAAGAATAAAGAACTATGTAGGCCTACTGTATATACAACGCACAGGATAATAGAGATATGTGTGGAAATGTCTGTGAACATGCAGAGTTAAGAGAGTATATGAGATTTATGCATCTATACAACCAACCTGTTCATGATTACATATTTTATAGCAGATACAATTACTAACCAGAAATTGATTAAAAGAGTACACAGTTATTCATACTTATAAGTCTGCTCTCGAAGTGCACTACAGTCATGCAATTTAAAATGTATACATTTTCCTTTAGGGGCCTCTGGACTACAGTAGAGGGTCAAAGTCATGGTTAACATCCTGTGGGAAACACTGAGATCCCCTCCAGGAAGTCACTGTCTGACAAGCCACATCACGTTGCATCACGAGACATCATGGAAATGCAGCTACCATACAGTATGTAGCAGCTTATGATCACCTTTAACCCAACCATCACCACAACTAAATGTTTTGTACAACAGTGAAATCGCTTTAAAGAATAATTGGTGTTCAGTCGGCAAATAGCTAAAGAATAATTCTGAACTAAGAGTGAAAGGTTCAGTAAACCGAGAAGAAAATCAAAGATGCCAGACAACATATTCAGCAATACTAAAACCATCAAGATAAGCTTTTTGAAATATATGACACCATATTGAAGCGTGAGATAATCATAACTCCTACCTCGTAGCGTGCAGAGATGTAGACCAAAAGCAAAAGCATAGAAAAGTTCAAACAGAGAGCCTATAGCATCCTATGTATGCCTTGGATAAACAAGCATATTGAGTATATGTTTTTTAAAAGTACCTCACCTTTCTCGTTCACAGGCCTCCCAACACTAAAGAGCCAATAATAAGCCACAAGGTCGAAAACAGGCAACGGCAAACAGTCGTCACTGATCTGTTCAGATGTAGCAATGAAACTGTCTTGTCACATTACACATTTTTAGAAGCAGGTTTTTCAAGATACACACGCCTCTGCACCCACTCACTGAAAGCCAGGGACGTGCACAGACACTTTGGTGGGCGGGTGCTCAAGTGAGAAAAAGGGCACTTCCCATAATCATTTATTTAAATAAAATGTAAAACAAAAAGTTAAATATAGTTGCACATCTCTGACTTACTGACCAATTTATTTTAATACCCTCACACTCACGCAATTGTTTAATACTCAACAGAATTCTACAAAATAATCAGCTAACACAGAGACAATGGTCTTCTTTAGTATTCACTACGCACAAGAGCAGAAAACAAACTAGTACAATTAATAGTTATTAAATGAGCAGCCAACAATCAAAATTATGAAGTTACTGTTTACCTGATTAAGGACATTACAGGCAAAAAGATCGTTTTTTCATGTACTTTTGGTCTATTTTGCTTCCATGTTTTCTTTCACTCTAATGGAAATAAAACTTCCAAGAAACACATATAAATGGTGTTCGTTTTACTACCATGTCTGAATTGATCTATAGATTTAAAGCTAATCTGCATTTAAACATAACATTTCAGGGGGAAATACTGACTTGACGTAAGTAACTATCTGGGGAAGTTGTGAGGTGATGTGTTTTATCCTTTCCAACGGCAATGCCTTGGTAAATGCATGTAAATTAGCACATTTTAATTAGGCCTAGTTAACGCCTAATTTGCATATCAATGTGGCGATTGTGATGACGTTATTAGATACACATTTTACTGTATTCACCTGTAGTGTCTCCCCTCAAGTACAGTACATTAGCCTGTATGCCCATGATAAATTGCCTTAGCTAAACCTTGAGCTAACTTATCCATTAGCTAGTAGCCTACCTTAGTTAACTATATTTGTTATTGTCTTTTAGCTAATTAGCTGTAAACTCGAGGCACTGGCAGTTTAGTAATTTGTTCATCACCACTCACCCATACCTGCCAAGTGCCAACCCTACCGATTTGGGCGGTAGTCTACCGCTTTTGACATGTTTCTACCGCCTACCGACTTAGCTGATTTTGCCTACCGATTTTCAATCTTCCCAAACTATAACAAATAAAAATGACACTCCATAGACACTGGACTCGACTTTTGGCGGACACCGTTTGCAGCGTGTCTGTGATCGCATCATACAAACAGTCCTCTGTGTTCTGAAAGAGAAACAACGTGCAGACCGGGGGTAATGCTGCCTTTCCTCTGCACCCCCGGGGCTGATGGGTAATCACTCCCAAATGAGTGAGGGAACAGAGACGTTAATATCAGTGTCTCGAAAACACATGTTGGCGACTGAAAGACGTCCAGTGTTTGGTCTTTTCCTGAAGCATCCTACAGTGTCTCAACTGAAAGAGGACCACCAACACTCACAAAATATAATACAATTTTGAGATTTGGGGATATTTATCTCCCATTCTTTCACTTTTTCTGACATTTTCAACACCAAACATGTCGTTAATGTCTCTGTTTAGTGAACTACAGCAATCTGAAAGCCTGTACATTATTTATATCACAATTTATCAGTAGAAAAATGCAGGATATGACTTTTTTAATGCAGTATTTTCTGATATATCGCGCAACACAAAGATATTTCGCTCTGTGCAAACCTTTGACTCTAATATGTCAACAATATGAAACAAGAATATGAACCTGGCTTTATCCAATGTCCACACAAGAGTTCTACATCCTGACACATCCTTCATCTACACTGTCTCAACTGAAAGAGGACCAGACACACATTCAAAATATAAAAAAATGTGGAGACTGGGATATTTATCTCCCATTCTTTTTACTTTTCCGGCATTTTAAAGACCAAACGTGTCGTTGATGTCACTGTTTACCAAACTACCACTTTTTCTGAAAAATGCATAAAATGATGCAATATATGTTAAATACATGGTTTATACATCTAATTACTGGGGTTCCATTTATTCTGATTACCTAATTTGGGCGTGCACATTTGCGCGCGCAAACCTACCTCTTTTGGATTTGGAAAGGTTGGCATGTATGCTCTCACCTTCAAAGTAAGCCAAGAAAAGCCGGCATGACATGGGACAGTAGTGGGAGGTGTTGCTATCTGTCTGTCTGAAGTGACTGCCGATGTCCGCACCGCTGTGCAGGAGACGTGGGCTGCTTCTCAGGTCGATGAAATGGAATCTTGTCCCTCACTTGCGTCGTTTCCCTGCGTTTAGTCCCTCCCACCAGGAAAGCATGGAGAGATGCAAGGAGACCACGAGAAGGAAATTAGTTTTAAGAGCAATGGGACGTCCTTTCTTCCGGAGTGTCACGTGAAGCGACATCCGTTTGTGATGACGCCGCACAGCTGTTTGTCTGACAGCAGCCAGCTCTGTCCGTTATTTCCACGCTCACCCCCGCCTCTGTTAGTACACATTTACTGACACAAACATTTGTGTCATCTGTTGTAGACCTAAATACATTAAATACAATAAGAACTCGTTCTCAAAAAAGATAAACACCATTCTTAAAATGTATAAACGAAAAAAGCGATCATGAAAATGTTTCCAATAAATGAATAAAACATTGACCACTTTGTTGTTCAGATATATCACATATTTGTAACTAAATGATATATTAATTGAAACAACACACAGTATAGACTGAGGAGTGACTCCCGTGAGGTTCATGTATTTTCTTCACTCCGCTGGGAAACTGCTCTCATGTCAAGAAGCATCAGATCAGTGCATGCGCTGCATCGTCCAATCAGTGAGCGATACACAGTAGGGGGGCGGAGCGAGTATCTGAGGATTTCATCGGAGGATGGTCTGGTGGTTCCTCGATTATCGCTCTTCCATTATCACTCCTCGCTCCTCGCTCCTCCGGCAGAAATAAGCGCCATGGGACGCTACTCAAGATGGCGCAGACAAATCAACTTCCGGTGATACAGAGGACCGAGGATCGAGGAAATGAAAATAATCGACCTGAGATGCAGCCGTGGAGGGAGGGAGAGCTACAGAACTTCACAGTCTAATCTCCCGACCTGATATTTAAATGTTGTATTCAATCAATATATTGTTGGAAAGGGAAACTGTGCGCAAACAGCAGTAGATATTCATTTATAAAAAATAAAAAAGGGGGAAAAAAGGGCACTTTCTCTGGAGGAAGAAAAAGGGCAGGGGCTCAAGCCCACTTTGATGTCTATTGGCGCATTTCCACTACACGGCCTCGCTCGGTATGGCTAGGCCTCGTTAGGCCCGGCTCACTTTAATGCTGCGCTTCCATTACAGTTTAGGAACTGGGGTAGTTACTATAGTAACGCAGTGTAGGCGGAGCCGTGACGTCATCTTCAATGAGAACCCCAGAAAAACATCATTTTGAAACGTGTATTACAATTGAATCATGGTCAAATATGTTCATCTTGTTATAGTTGTAGCCCCCTTACCAGCGATTCTCTCTCTAGTTTAGCATACTCAGCCCGACTCAGCCTGGTTGTTGGCCCGGAAAGAACCTCGATTTTATGGGGCCAGAAAACTGTGGAATAGTACCCGCTAGCCGGTACTAGGCTAAGTGGAAACGCAACCAAAAACGGGCCCCGCACGGCTCTGCATGCTTAAAGCGAGCTCCGCGCTGTAGTGGAAATGTGCCAAAATGTGCACGTGCCTGCTGAAAGCAGCCTCTGCCAGATTACATACCACAGGCTATTGTGAATCTGATAATCGTACAGGGTTTGAAATATGGGAGTTTACCCACATCACCTCTAGTCGGCACTTTCCCCAAAGCAATGGTCTTGCTGAGAAATCTGCGGTTATTGTGAAATTGGTTACGGTAAAAATCGAAAGTTGATAAGAGAGATCCCTATCTTGAGTTTTTTAAGTATTGTTTCACTATTTGACAGCTGTAGATCACCGGCCCTGATGCTTAAAGGCCACTACACACCAACCTGAGACCAAAGAAGGCGTACCGAAGGCGTCCCGACTTTTACGTCTGCTACGTCGCTTGCGTCGGCTACGCCGCCCGCCTACGCCCAAGCCCGCATTAACCTGCCATCAGGCCCTGGGGCTGATAGGTTTTGTAGGCCCCCTATTTAAACAACAAATCAAAGTCATTTATAGCCTCGGCAGGCTCTGTGATCGCACTTCTCCACTCTGCTCTACGCACGCCTGGTCCTCTCCTCCAGATGAGTGACGTATTGGCTGTACGGCAACTCAAGAGGACCATCATACACGGTCAAATTCCGAACATTTAAACATAGCCTACACTTCATTCTTTACTTTGTCTGTTATTATATGTAGAAGATATTACTTTTTTCTCCGTCATGTTGTTTCCATAGCAACAACTTCAAACAGGAAGTTAACCTAAATTACATTTAAGACACTGCAACGAAAGTAACAAAAACAATGTAAAATCCTTTTCCGTTTCACAGAACACAAATTGGGTTATTTACATAATTATGTTTACACTGTCGATTGTCATTTTTGGGGGACACACGACACATCAAATCACATCTACAGACCAAGACGAAGCGAATGGAAGTACTCCCATACTCCTAGCGTGTGAAAATGTTTGTGAAAAACGTGTGCAAAATCTCCGAAAATGGAGCAGTGGCTGCGATGCTAGCTTTGCGGCTAGCGGTTAGCATTTTCAATGGAAATATACATCGAAATTACCGATAAATTACCGTACAGGCAATCACAATGCGTGACGTCATGACGTCATTGGTAAGAGACGGACCCCGAACACATATGGTACCCCGAACACATATGGTACCGACACAGGCACCGCTGCCGCTCGGTACAGAACTAATCTGTCCTTCCTCCTCATTCTGGCCTACAGGTTTAAAATAACCTGTAAGCTTCGACATGTTTTGTAATAGCTGCTTGTCTCGAAACTCCTTTTCCCTCAACAATTTCCTTTTCCGAGCGCCACTCTCAAACTTTTTCTTCTCTGACATTTTCTCCTAAACAACCTTCATCTGTCACTCAATCACTCGCAATTTGAGTAAATCACATGTGAAGCATACTCTCATTCTGATTGGCTGTTAAGTGGTGCCCACTGACTGTTACGGAGTCATCATTTTTGAGAAAAATCTCTGGAATCCATCGATCTGATTGATTAGCGGAGCAAATGATCAAAATAGTATGGAGGGAAGATATTTTCGTTTGGATTACTGGTCCGGGGGAAGCTCGCGAGTGTGTGTGTGTGTGTGTGTATACGTGTGTGTTTGTGTATTTTTGCGTTTGTGTGTATTGTGTTTGTTTTCCGGGGAAACACTCACGAGAAACACTGGCTGTTTCAAGTTACTCTGTTCTCCGCTTGTAATTATGCCGTTACAAGCTTCAAAGTTGTATTTATCATCTGAATTTGCCGAAACAAGTTTAATATTCTGAAAGCCAAGACTTTGTTTATTTGAAACCAGATGAAAACAAACTGTAACGGACCCTGCCGTGTTATCTATGATTACTATACGCCTTACATTAATAATTTCAGCGGAGGGAGGGGAAGCGGCGCTGTGGAACAGCAGAGTGGCGAGGGAGAGCTGTCTTCTTCCCTTTACAAGCTTCAAAAATGTATTTATCGTGTGATTTTGGAAATAAAAGTTTAATATTCTGATTTTTTTTTTTTAAAACACCCGAAATAAAAAAAAAATTGTTTTGAATATATATATTTTTTTATTGGCTCATGATAGGCCCCCGATCTCCGTAGGCCCCTGGGCTTCAGCCCAGGTCAGCCCGTTCATTAAGGCGGCGTAGGCTACGCCGCCCGCCTATGAACACACGGCAAAGACTTCAGTCGACGAGTGGCAATAACTGTCCTTACCAGCAGGCAGCGGTAGTGTGTTCGTCATTCAAAAGAGGCAACAGCCAATCAGAGTGATTTCTTTGGCCGACTTTCTTTGGCCGATTCAACATGTTGAATCGGCTGTGGGAGGTGTGAAAATGTGCCGTAAAGCAACAACGGTGCGGGAAACACCAACCTGAGTAGGGCGCCACGAATGCCCGACTGCCTCTGACGGCCTCTGACTCCCAAAATCGGGTACGTGTGTCAGGGCCTTAAGAGCCATCGCTTACACTCGATCCCTCCCAGCACCCCCCAGCAGCTCCATACGACAGTGGGAGCGTCAGAGTTGCTAATGCCAGGACAAGCAACCAATAACACAGGGTTGCCAACTCTCACGCATCTGGCGTGTGACACACGCTATGGAGTCAGATTTGGGTCAATATTCTCGCACGTAAAACAAGCTACTCACGAAAAAAATTGTTTTGAATATATATATTTTATATATATATATTTTTTTTATTGGCTCATGATAGGCCCCCGATCTCCGTAGGCCCCTGGGCTTCAGCCCAGGTCAGCCCGTGCATTAAGGCGGCGTAGGCTACGCCGCCCGCCTATGAACACACGGCAAAGACTTCAGTCGACGAGTGGCAATAACTGTCCTTACCAGCAGGCAGCGGTAGTGTGTTCGTCATTCAAAAGAGGCAACAGCCAATCAGAGTGATTTCTTTGGCCGACTTTCTTTGGCCGATTCAACATGTTGAATCGGCCGTGGGAGGTGTGAAAATGTGCCGTAAAGCAACAACGGTGCGGGAAACACCAACCTGAGTAGGGCGCCACGAATGCCCGACTGCCTCTGACGGCCTCTGACTCCCAAAATCGGGTACGTGTGTCAGGGCCTTAAGAGCCATCGCTTACACTCGATCCCTCCCAGCACCCCCCAGCAGCTCCATACGACAGTGGGAGCGTCAGAGTTGCTAATGCCAGGACAAGCAACCAATAACACAGGGTTGCCAACTCTCACGCATCTGGCGTGTGACACACGCTATGGAGTCAGATTTGGGTCAATATTCTCGCACGTAAAACAAGCTACTCACGAGCGGAAAATGTGCTTTTACACGCGCATAAAATGACCCTCGCGCGCAGATTAAACCCCCGCGAGCGGCTCTGCCCCCGCGAGCGGCTCTGCGCCCGCGAGCGGCTCTGCGCCCGCGAGCAGCTCTGCGCTTGCTCGCGAGAGAGACAGCCCTCTTGCTTGCTCGCGGGAGTGTCAGCCTCGCGGAGTCTGTCTACGCGCGCGTGAAAAGTTTCTGGCACTTTGGGGCGGAGCCACTGGACTTTGATTGACAGCTGCCAGGAAACCCGGGGTTGCCAGGTTTGATAAATGCCTGAACTGCCAAGAGCCGAGCAGTGACGGCAGCAAAATCAGTTGGACGAGATTGAATGGTAAAGTTGTCCATAAAAAACTATTATATTCGTAAAGCTAATATATATATATATATATATTAGTGCTGTCAAAATTATCGCGTTAACGGCGGTAATTAATTTTTTGAATTAATTGCGTTAAAATATTTAACGCATTTAACGCATGTGCAGAATGGCCCGCCCCATACGTGCCACCAGTGGCAGCACCAGGGTATGGCTGGGGTAGGCTACACCCATACCAAGAAATGGCTTAGCCCCACCATGAAAAATGATGTTAAAGGAAGCAAAATAAAGTCTGCCAACTCGCGCGGAGTAAATTGCACAGACAGCAGTTAGTAAGATTGATTTCAGTAGCCACGGTTTTGAAAACTTTTGTCACGTAGTGATCGTCTTCTCAATAGAACATCTTTGATAACGGCGTGGTGTTGTTGCAGGAACTCCCGATGGAGAATACTTTTGCTGTAGTAACTACAGCAAAAATATTCTCCGTGCGAGTTGGCAGACTTTATTTTGCTTACTTTAACATCATTTTTCATGGTGGGGCTAAGCCATTTCTTGGTATGGGTGTAGCCTACCCCAGCCATACCCTGGCGCTGCCACTGGTGGCAGGGGCGGACTGGGACTAAAATTCAGCCCTGGAAACTGACCCAGTCCGGCCACATGAAATGTCAAATGTTAGAAATCCGCTGTTTATTATTTAAAGTTTTACGTCCGATTCGCTCCTTTTTTCCTCTCTGTACACAGCTCCAGTTTGGGCATTGGCCTGTCATCAGATTACATTTTTAGTTGCTGCTGTAGCAGAAGTTTAGTGCAATTATTTTTGATGAAATACTCCAAATCTCCACCCTCCATAATTGCTAAATAAAGCTAATTGTTACGGTACGAACTGAAGTTGATGCGATTTGATTGGATTGTGAGGCATGAGTGAGCCTCATCTGATTGGTCAATCCCTCAATTTATTTTCAACAAGGGAAGCCAATTTTGGCTAGCCTCCTCTCGCAACAGAGAGTGCAATACTGTTTCATCATAACATCTAGAGGGGCGCTGTTTCACTCTTTGTAAAATACTCAATGAGAATGGGGGAGAGATGGGCCGGCAGAATAATTACCGAAACTAAACAAAGTGTTTTTATTTATTTATTATAACTACAATCCAAAAAAACAGGGGAAGCCTGGCTTCCCTTGGCCTCCAGGAGAAAACGCCACTGAGTTCAAGGGATAATTCTCACCCACCTCTTGCTCTGCACTTGTATGTGCCAGTTGAGATGGTTCTTCCACCAGCTCAACTCTGTCCCTCATCATGAACGCAGGAGGCTGGCTGTATATCTGAACTCGCGCCCTCATCATTCTCTTCATCATCTTGCACTTGTTCTAAGCTGCTGATGATAGTGCTTGTAGCAGCGCTGCTGCCAAAAAGGTCTGTCAATTTGCGACATTGATATGCTTCACCTGCGAGTGACTTCACCTTTTTCTCTCTTGCCTTCTCGGCCCCACCTTTTTATTTTTGTTTTCTTTGATTTGTATCCATGTTTTTTCATTCTCCCTGTCTGCCGCGGCGTCTAATCCCTTCGCTTCGTGTGGCCGGTCTTTTTTCTTCTTCGTGTGTGATTATTTGACAGATAAGAACCACACAACTGCATTAGCGGCCGCTGTCGCCCTCTGTCGGCCGTCAGTGCAATTTAAATGATGACGTTAAACAATTTTTTTTTTAAAGGGCCGGCCGGCCGTCAACGGACCTTGACGACCGGCCGTTCTGTGGTTCTCCAGATCCTACAGATGGCCAGTCCGCCCCTGACTGGTGGCACGTATGGGGCGGGCCATTCTGCACATGCGTTAAATGCGTTAAATATTTTAACGCAATTAATTCAAAAAATTAATTACCGCCGTTAACGCGATAATTTTGACAGCACTAATAAAAACACAAAGTGCCAATGCTGAGATCTAACCCATAACCTTCTGGTGGAAACAAACGCACTCCCTCGCAGCCACAGTCGCACAGTTATTAATTACAAATAGTTATTAATTGTCATTTTATTGTTTGTTAGCAGCGATATATAAACATTCCAAAACCTTTAGCCACCATTGTTCTAATTTAGAATTATTCGATGCCATGACAACCGGAACATTCCAAACTAAGATTCCATTTGGAATGTGATGTAACAAAGCCGTGGAATGTTCAGGAGAAAGAAGCTTCCTGCTGGACCTGGACTCTGTCTTCAGTCGGGTTAACACAACCAGGAGAAACTTCAACTTTGTTAATCTCAACAAAACTTTCAAACACGATTAGTAACATGAGTGACAACATGGTGAGTTGATCAAATCTGGTAGTAAATACATAAAAAGAATAGTTTTCTTACAAAGAAATTCGATTTTATGTTAAAATATATTCTTATAATCCCATTGTATCACATTAAGTGTTCAGTAAAGTGCTTATATTTACCAATAAGTTGATATATTTCACTAACAAGAAGATTTAACAACTTCTACTTCATCTTGCACCTTATTTTAGGTTTTTTAATTCATCAAATTCAGTTTAGTCTTATCAAAAAAAGCAGCTAAATGTAATTTGAATGTTGTTTTTGTTAACAAAGACGTTAAAAACAAACAAAAAAATAGCAGGAGCAAGTAAAGAAACATCCGAATTGTCAATGAGTCCCACTTTTTTGGCATTGACTGTACATTAGAGCGCTTGTTTTTTAGTAATATGTTAATATATTTCACTAACAAGATGAGTTAACAACTTCCAATCCATCTTGAATCCCAGTTAAGGCTTATAAATGAACAAATAATGTGTTTATTCTTATCAAAAAAGCAGTAAAATGTCATTTTGAGATGTTCAAACTAGTAGAAAAATAGCTCAAGCACGAATTGAATCGTCCAAATTGTGAAATCAGCCAACATTTGTATTGACTTTTTGATATATTTTAGTTTTGTATAGTTCAGAAAGACTTTTTTGATGAGACAAAATGTGACTTCATGTGTTAATCACTTTCTTCTTCCTCCTGTAGTCTTATCGAGACCCCAACTCAACTCCGTCACCTGACGCAGAGACGAACACCTCCTCCACCTCCTCCTCCTCATCCTCATGCTGCTTTCCTTCAGGGGGAGTGTGCAAACCCATGGGTGTCCTCTCCTCCCCCTCCTCCCAATACCTGATCCAGTCCTTTTTGGGGGAGGGCACCTTTGGGAAAGTAGTAAAGTGCTTAAAGATGGCCACCAACAGGACGGTGGCTGTGAAGATCGCGAAGGGAAAGGACCTAACACCAGAGGCAAAGAATGAGGTAGGGAACAACTCTGATCACATCTATGGTTTCCCCAATTCCCATTTCTTTACTTATTAATAGATGTATTATAAGTTATAACCACCGTATAACATGCAGTAAGATGTCTGACTCATCGCTTCGTACAAACAAATTGATTTGGTTGTGATCAGCCATCCAGTTAGCCTTCTGCATTATATCATCAACCTACTGGGAAGTAAAGAGCAGAAACATTCAAAATACATCTTATTCTTGGGAATAATATATGTGGAAGATTATTATTTAATACTTTAACACAACTAAAAGTGAAATAAATACTAATTGAACTTCAAAATCCTGGAGATAATGTGCTTTTTGGGGTATTTCTGTAGATAAAACCCCAAATATCCTGCTAAAAAACACCAGAAAACATCAAGAAATAAAGATTGTCACTTATTCCTAGTTATTAGAGTTGCAATAATTAACTATATAACTTGTAAAAGCAATGTATAAAATGGGCATGACAATTGGAAATCAAGTTAATATACTTAAAGAAGAATGGATAAAATGGGTGAGGTGTAAACACAAAACCTTACTAATGACCTTCTAGGTAGACATACTGATGTCTACTTCTTATGTTATTAATACTTCAAATGGACGTCCATCATCATTTTAACTGTATTTCATCCAGCCCTGTGAAGATATATTTTCTCAACATGCAATCGTTTGTTCCCCAGATAGAGATAATGGAAGAGCTCAGAGCGTTTGACTCCGACAGGTTTAACTTTGTGACGTTCAACGATGTGTTTGTGTACGGCGAACACGTCTGTCTGGAGTTGGAGATCCTGGACATGAGTCTGTTTGAGTTCCTCTATCAGAAGCCTCACCGCTCGCTGGAGCTGGACGAAATCCGCCCCATCCTGTACCAGGTACGCTAGATGCTCCACAGACACATAGAAAAACAACTGAACATTTCCACAGAACTGATAAGAAATATCCTGCCTGAAAGAATTAAGCAACATTTTTGCAACTGATTATACAAAATGGTGGGTGTAGCAATACTTAAAAACTTTAATTTATTATGTAGAAGGGATACACACGCACACAATTATGCAAACACTTTATATTAGTCGTGGTAGCTTAAACAATATCTTTAAGAAACATTTAATTTCAGTTTCTTTCCAGGAGTTAGATCAATACCACGCTCAAATGTGTGTTTATTATCCAGTAGCTTAGCTTAGCATAAAGACTTATTCGCGATCTTATATTTCAGGTTTCCGTAACGCTGCAGCTGCTCCAGAGTCTGGGAGTCGTGCACACGGACCTGAAGCCGGAGAACATCATGCTGCTGGACCACGGGAAGCAGCCGTGGAGAATCAAGGTCATCGACTTCGGCGTGGCGTGTCACGTCGCTAAGTCTGAGCTGGGCGACTACATGCAGACACGACATTACAGGTGAGAAACCGGCAGCGGGTGGAGAAGATTTACAGGTCACCTATTATGCAAAATAATCCACTTCTTCATGTCTCTTCTACATCAACATGTGTCCCCTCTTCTCCATGTCTCTTCTACATCAACATGTGTCCCCTCTTCTTCATGTCTCTTCTACATCAACATGTGTCCCCTCTTCTTCATGTCTCTTCTACATCAACATGTGTCCCCTCTTCTTCATGTCTCTTCTACATCAACATGTGTCCCCTCTTCTTCATGTCTCTTCTACATCAACATGTGTCCCCTCTTCTTCATGTCTCTTCTACATCAACATGTGTCCCCTCTTCTTCATGTCTCTTCTACATCAACATGTGTCCCCTCTTCTTCATGTCTCTTCTACATCAACATGTGTCCCCTCTTCTTCATGTCTCTTCTACATCAACATGTGTCCCCTCTTCTTCATGTCTCTTCTACATCAACATGTGTCCCCTCTTCTTCATGTCTCTTCTACATCAACATGTGTCCCCTCTTCTTCATGTATCTTCTACATCAACATGTGTCCCCTCTTCTTCATGTCTCTTCTACATCACCATGTGTCCCCTCTTCTTCATGTATCTTCTACATCAACATGTGTCCCCTCTTCTTCATGTCTCTTCTACATCACCATGTGTCCCCTCTGTGTAAAGAGACTCTGAAAGTTTCAGGAACAAAGATTCTCTCTCTTTTTGATCCATTTCTATAAAAACCTGTCTGAAAATGAGCTGATCAGATTTTGGCCACTTTGTGATGTCATAACGATGTTTTGGCTTGAGTAACCATTAGCCAATCACCAACCAAGGTAACCCCCCCCCTTATCACCTGAATCTCCTCCTAGAGCACCATTGAGTTCTTTGTAACCAAATGTCTCTCAGAGGGGCGTGGGGAGGGGCTCCTTATTTTCATCTAAAGTCACAGACAGAGAATCAGCACTTTTGAAACAGGGCTGAAACAGAGGGGATTATGGGTAATGCTGCAATGATCTGTTTGGTGTTCCAGCCAATCAGGGACAGGCTCTGTATATATCTGAGACCTGTGATATATTGATGAAAAACTGTACAATAGGGGACCTTTTAATATTTAAGAAGTTAAATAGCAAACTAAATTGTGAAATTACTCAAAACTAAAACGATATATGTTTATTTGTCTTTTCTAAGGTCTCCGGAGATTATCCTAGGATTCCCCATAACGTCAGCCATCGACATGTGGTCTCTGGGCTGCATCGCCGCGGAGCTGTTCACGGGCGCTGTGCTGTACCCTGGAGACACCGAGCACGAAATGGTGGGTGTAACAATACTGTGAAGCTTATATTTATTATGTAGAAGGGATAAACAGTAGGATACACACCTTATATTAGTCGTGGTGGCTCAAACAGTGTCTTTAAGAAACATTTATTTCACTTTCTTTCCAGGAGTTAGATCAATACCACGCTCAAATGTATGTGTTTATTATCCAGTAGCTTAGCTTAGCATAAAGACTGACCGCAGCTACAAACCGCTAGCCTTGCTCTCTCACTAACAAACACTTTTTACTTAAAATCCTCCACCTTTTATGTTGGAGTCCAAATCAGTGTTGATAGTAAATGTAGTTAATTGAGAAACACTTTGCTCATTTGCTATTTCCGCGGTTACAAATGTAGTTAGTTTGCGATACAAGCTAATAGAACAAGGCATTCAGAGAGCATGACCTGACTAACGAGAGAAATCCAAGCCTAAATAGTTTGTAGTTCTTCCCTGCATCGTACTACATCAATGCCACATCAAAATGGCGGTGCATGAAGAACAGACTCTGTAGCTGAGGGTTCAAATGTCTTAATCTTTATTATAGCACGCACTGAGGCACTTTGATGCACAGAATGTAAAAGCAACTATCCGTGGTTTTATAGTGTAACTTTTTTTTGCAAGATCCAGGCTGTTTCCCTACTTATGCTAAGCTAAGCTAATCACTTTCTGGTTATAGAAATATACTTTATGCGCAGACATCAGAGACGTATCGATCTGTGCCCTCTGTGCAAGAGAGCAAATGTGTGTATTTCACCATAAAATGCAAAACAAAACGGTGGGAAACCCCAAAAAAGCAAAGTAGGGCCTCTTTAAAAAGGGAGATACTGTAACTGCGTAAAACGTTGGCTTTTTGTAAACTTTTCTGAAGCACTTCTATGATATTTGTAGTGAAACTATTAAAGAAAATATTGATGCAAGTGTACGGAAGAGGATTAGGGCCACATACATTTTTTTTTTGTGAGGATTTGAAAAAAAAAAATCTTTTTTTTGGGAGAAAAAAAATTCTGACTTTTTTCTCAGAATTCTGAGAAAAAAGTCAGAATTCTGAGTTTTTTCTCAGAACAACTTTTTTTTTTTTAAATCCTCCCAAAAATCATGTAGCCCTAATCCTCTTCCGTACAAATGTAACTGACTTTTTCTTTTGTGTTTTGTCAACAGCTGCGACATATAGTGCAGACTCAGGGTCATCCTCCGGCTCGTCTCATGTACAGAGGCGTCAAAACGCGTTGGTTTTTCCATTATAGAAAGAAGGACAGGAGACGTCGTTGGAGATTGAAGGTACCAGCACTGAGTTGCTTTTAAACTAAAATATCTTACTGTTTTTAATTTCCTTTTGAGACAGGTTACCTAATCCTATATCATTTATCTTTAGAACGTTCAGCAGTCTGGAGAAACCAACACAAGCGCCGGACAATTCAACTCGCTGAATGATATAATAATGGTAAGAAATACTATTTGAAAACGAGCTGAGAACATCTGCCGTAAATCTGTTTCCATGATCCACCGAGATGAATAGAGGTTTAACTATAATGTTCCTGGTTTGTTCTGATTCAGTTAAAACCCCCCCGCCACCTGTTGGACGAAGACACCGCGGCAGAAACTGAAGACCGGCAGGAGTTCCTGGATCTGCTGAAGAAGACGCTTCACCTGGACATCGATCGGAGGATTTCCCCCAGCGAGCTTCTTCAGCATCCCTTCATCACCTTGAACCACCTCGCTCAAAACCACCAGAACAGCTTCTAGTGAGTCCTCATTACAACTGTTTTAACATATCTGCAACAAGATAGAGAGGCCGCATCACGCTGACTGGGTCTAATGCATTATCTTATTATTTACTTTTGATTCTGATGCGATTTAAAAGACTTGATTGTCGTCTGCACAATAGTAAAAGTGTAGTTCTGAGAACTAAAATCCTAAATCCAAGGCTTCTTTGACACTGCAACAAACTGAAGACGTAAAGATAATGTAAAAATAGTGCAAGAGAGATGTGCAAGTGACACAATAGTTCAGAAATAACTGAAATACATGCAAAAAAGACTAACTATCAGTACTGTAAAGGGTTCCTGATTCGGAACGTTGGTTTTAACAATGTTTTTTCTTCGTCTTTTCAGCGTGAAATCCAGCTGTGAAAAGATGGAGGTCTGCCTGGATCAGAGTGAGGGCTTTGACGGGGGTCAGATGAACCTGTCGCCCTCCATCAGCGGAGCAGAGGGCCCCCCCGCCTGGTTCAGGACCCAAGAACACCCCCTCATCCTGGGCATCTCGTCCCAGGTATCGGACAGCCTCTCCATAAACGATGAAGAGAGTCAACAACAACAACAACCCCCTCCTCAATCGCCTGTTGCTGTAAAGCCTGTGTCGCCGCCACTGCAGGTTAGCACTGCGGCTCCACCCTGCCAACAAGAGAGAACCGGGAGGAAGGCGCTGAGGAAATCATCGAGGAGAAAACCCCGCGGTGACGACAGGTAAGTGTTGTAGGACAGAAGATCTTTATGTACACACACAGGTCCATTTTAGGACATTTCTTCTATTACATGTCTTCGATCAGTGTAGTAGAGAAAACGTGCAAATTACACACAGAAGTGTTTCATTTACTTCATATAAATGCATTTGTTTGTATATTTACACATCTTGTAATACAACAAATATTGTTTCCTGCAGTGTCTTGCAAAACGTCTGTACATACATTTTTACTTTACACATCTTTAAAAGCCATTTTCTAGAAAGTTTTTACAGATGTTTGTGTAGTTTATTGATCAAAAATGTGATTTATTGTATGGCTTTAGAGAGTGTGTTCTGATTTATGTAGTGATACTAATGGATATTCCTTTAGTTAAACCTTTGAATTTAATATGTCAATGTTTTGGTTTTACTTAATAATGAAAGATTTGTGTTCAAGAAAATGTAAACAAACTAACTCATTTGAAAGGATATAATGCCTTGTTTGCATATCTTAACACAACATTTCTAAATATTGTTTAAAGAAAAGAATTAACGCAATAATTATTTTTGTTATATTATGATATTTGCAGTTATAATTGGAGATATTAAAACCCGTTTTTTTGTCAATGCAGCAACCCGGAGAGAGACAGACCATCGAGCGAGAGCAGGAACACAGAAATCATCCAGACACCAAAAAGTAGGCAACTGTTCATAAATAATAGTGAGTATTTTATACTTACACACAGCTGTTGCAACAGATATCTTAAATCTGAAACTAAGAGGGGATGTTTCACAGGAGGATGAATCTAAGAATCTGGTGATTCATTTAATCAGTTTTTGATTGACCTTTGCTTTGTCCTTTTATCCAGAGCCTACGATCCGTGTGGCCGAAATAAAACCGGGGAGAAAGCGGACGTGGGACACTTTTGTAGCCTCTGGATTAAGGTAGGTGTTATTCTCTTGTCTGTACTGTTTTAGAACTCACTGTAAGAATTAATGAGGTAAAAATAAAAATGTCTTGCAGAAAGCGAGTCAAGGGCTCACCGGAGAGCAAGAAAATCAAAAGGGATGATTCTGAGGGCGAAAGAAAACGCGGGAGAAAGCGGACGTGGGATACTTTCTTAGCGTCCCACATCGAGTCAAAGTAGGTGTTATTATATTTGTCTTTACTGTTTGAAGCTCACTGTTACAATTAATGTGGTTAAAAACAAAAAAAAAATTTCTTTAAATGCAGAAAGCGAGTCAAGGATTCACCGGAGAGAAAGAAAAGGAAAAGGGATGATTCTGAGGCCGAAAGAAAACGCGGGAGAAAGCGGACGTGGGACACTTTTGTAGCCTCTGGATTAAGGTAGGTGTTATTCTCTTGTCTGTACTGTTTTAGAACTCACTGTAAGAATTAATGAGGTAAACATAAAAATGTCTTTAAAATGCAGAAAGCGAGTCAAGGGCTCACCGGAGACCAAGAAAATCAAAAGGGATGATTCTGAGGCCGAAAGAAAACGCGGGAGAAAGCGGACGTGGGATACTTTCTTAGCGTCCCACATCGAGTCAAAGTAGGTGTTATTATATTTGTCTTTACTGTTTGAAGCTCACTGTTACAATTAATGTGGTTAAAAACTAAAAAAAAACATTCTTTAAATGCAGAAAGCGAGTCAAGGATTCACCGGAGAGAAAGAAAAGGAAAAGGGATGATTCTGAGGCCGAAAGAAAACGCGGGAGAAAGCGGACGTGGGATACTTTCTTAGCGTCCCACATCGAGTCAAAGTAGGTGTTATATTATATTTGTCTGTACTGTTTGAATATAATAGAAACCTTTATCGTCATTATTCACTTACAAAAAAAAAAACCTTCTTAAAATGCAGAAAGCAAATCAATTCCTCACCGGAGAGGAAGAAAAGGAAGCTTGATGATTCTGAAGAAGCGGAAAGAAAACCCGGGAGAAAGCGCATGTGGGACACTTTCTTAGCGTCCCACATCGAGTCAAAGTAGGTGTTATTATATTTGTCTTTACTGTTTGAAGCTCACTGTTACAATTAATGTGGTTAAAAACTAAAACAAATATTCTTTAAATGCAGAAAGCGAGTCAAGGATTCACCGGAGAGAAATAAAAGGAAAAGGGATGATTCTGAGGCCGAAAGAAAACGCGGGAGAAAGCGGACGTGGGATACTTTCTTAGCGTCCCACATCGAGTCAAAGTAGGTGTTATTATATTTGTCTGTACTGTTTCAATAGAATAGAAACCTTTATCGTCATTTTACACTTACAAAAAAAAACCTTCTTAAAATGCAGAAAGCAAATCAATTCCTCACCGGAGAGGAAGAAAAGGAAGCTTGATGATTCTGAAGAAGCGGAAAGAAAACGCGGGAGAAAGCGGACGTGGGACACTTTCTTAGCGTCCCACATCGAGTCAAAGTAGGTGTTATTATATTTGTCTTTACTGTTTGAAGCTCACTGTTACAATTAATGTGGTTAAAAACAAAAAAAAAACATTCTTTAAATGCAGAAAGCGAGTCAAGGATTCACCGGAGAGAAAGAAAAGGAAAAGGGATGATTCTGAGGCCGAAAGAAAACGCGGGAGAAAGCGGACGTGGGATACTTTCTTAGCGTCCCACATCGAGTCAAAGTAGGTGTTATATTATATTTGTCTGTACTGTTTGAATATAATAGAAACCTTTATCGTCATTATTCACTTACAAAAAAAAACCTTCTTAAAATGCAGAAAGCAAATCAATTCCTCACCGGAGAGGAAGAAAAGGAAGCTTGATGATTCTGAAGAAGCGGAAAGAAAACCCGGGAGAAAGCAGATGTGGGACACTTTCTTAGCGTCCCACATCGAGTCAAAGTAGGTGTTATTATATTTGTCTTTACTGTTTGAAGCTCACTGTTACAATTAATGTGGTTAAAAACTAAAACAAATATTCTTTAAATGCAGAAAGCGAGTCAAGGATTCACCGGAGAGAAATAAAAGGAAAAGGGATGATTCTGAGGCCGAAAGAAAACGCGGGAGAAAGCGGACGTGGGATACTTTCTTAGCGTCCCACATCGAGTCAAAGTAGGTGTTATTATATTTGTCTGTACTGTTTCAATAGAATAGAAACCTTTATCGTCATTTTACACTTACAAAAAAAAACCTTCTTAAAATGCAGAAAGCAAATCAATTCCTCACCGGAGAGGAAGAAAAGGAAGCTTGATGATTCTGAAGAAGCGGAAAGAAAACGCGGGAGAAAGCGGACGTGGGACACTTTCTTAGCGTCCCACATCGAGTCAAAGTAGGTGTTATTATATTTGTCTTTACTGGTTGAAGCTCACTGTTACAATTAATGTGGTTAAAAACAAAAAAAAACATTCTTTAAATGCAGAAAGCGAGTCAAGGATTCACCGGAGAGAAAGAAAAGGAAAAGGGATGATTCTGAGGCCGAAAGAAAACGCGGGAGAAAGCGGACGTGGGACACTTTTGTAGCCTCTGGATTAAGGTAGGTGTTATTCTCTTGTCTGTACTGTTTTAGAACTCACTGTAAGAATTAATGAGGTAAAAATAAAAATGTCTTTAAAATGCAGAAAGCAAATCAATTCCTCACCGGAGAGGAAGAAAAGGAAGCTTGATGATTCTGAAGAAGCGGAAAGAAAACCCGGGAGAAAGCGGACGTGGGACACTTTCTTAGCGTCCCACATCGAGTCAAAGTAGGTGTTAAGTTATCAGTTTGTAACGATTTACTCAAATCACTGTTAAAAGTCAAGAGATTCAAACAAGTTTCTTCCGTGCAGAAATGAACGCAGCGGCTCTCCGGAGAGGAAGAAGAGGAAGACGAGCCTGGAAGAGGAGGAGACAAACACACGTAAGCTCATCTTTGAGATGTATTCAATTGATTAACCTTGTCCTGTTTCAGAGGTGGGAAAAGTATTCAGATTCTTTACTTGAGTAAAAGTACTAATACTACACTTTAGATGTACTACATTTCAAGTAAAAGTACCGCATCGAGAATCGTCCCCAAGTAGAATTTAAGTACGATTAGGAAAATGTACTTAAGGTGTTAGGAGTAAATGAACTCATTGCAGAACATAATTACATTACATGTCACGCTTTTATCCAAAGCGACTTACATACTCGATACTGAGGGCAATCCCCACAGGAGCAATTTGGGGTGAAGTGTCTCAGGGACACAACGACATGCTGACTGCAGTGGGACTTGAACCTGTGCCCCCTGATCCGAAC
Organism: Gymnodraco acuticeps; assembly: GCF_902827175.1. Taxonomy (NCBI): domain Eukaryota; kingdom Metazoa; phylum Chordata; class Actinopteri; order Perciformes; family Bathydraconidae; genus Gymnodraco; species Gymnodraco acuticeps. The sequence goes on along the minus strand of NW_022992214.1, from coordinate 28,112 downwards.
ACCAACACACTAGGCCACTGCGCCACAGCCTCCCTATAATGTGAAATATTTGTTTAATATTTTAAAGCAAAAGCAGCAAACTTTCCCATTTAAGAAGCTGGGACTGTGAAGTTAAATTGCTGCCAATAAATGTTCAGTTCACCAGCCTTGAGTTACTTAAATATATTCGATACCAAATAATCATATTTTATAAGTTTTTCCTAAGTATTGCAAAATCGTAATTTTTAAAAGTATCTAGTAAGTCAATTTGTCAAATAAAATAAATGCCGATGAGTAAAAAGTATAATACTTGCTTCCAAAATACAGTAGAGTAGAAGTATAAAGTTGTACAACATGAAGTACCTTAATGTACTTAGTTACTTTCCTTTACTGTCCTGTATACATTACAAATCAGTAATTTGTCTGGAGGTTTTTAAAACTTTTAAACGTTTTTATCCCACAGAAGGCTCGTCTGTGAGCACCAGGAAGAGAAAGCGACGCCCTGGGGATCCTCCAGAGGGGGAGGAGGAGCCCAGGTGTGTCAAGAGAGGGAGATATTAAAGGGGGAGAGCGCCAAGTCCGATGGGGTTGAGCGCCAAAACTAAGGGGGGGAGGGCTGAAATTACAAGAGCGCTGAAACTACGGGGGAGAGAGCTGAAACCACGGGGAGAGCGCCGAAACTACGAGGGAGAGAGTTGAAACTACGGGGGAGAGCGCCGAAACTACGGAGGAGAGCACTGAAACTACGGGGGAGAGCACTGAAACTACAAGGGAGAGGGCTCCAAAACTACGGGGGAGAGCACTGAAACTACGGGGGAGAGCACTGAAACTACAAAGGAGAGGGCTCCAAAACTACGGGGGAGAGCACTGAAACTACGGGGTAGAGCACTGAAACTACAAGGGAGAGGGCTCCAAAACTACGGGGGAGAGCGCCGAAACTACGGGGGAGAGCTACAACGCCCGACAGGTAAGAGTGCAGAAAGAACGACGGGGGAGAGCGCAGACGACAATGGGTGAGTATTGATGTCAGCAATGGGAGAGCGCAGAAGAACGACGCGGGAGAGCGCCAAGTTCGATGGTGTTGAGCGCCAAAACTACGGGGGAGAGCCAAAACTACGGGGGAGAGCGCCGACACTAGAAGGAACGACGGGGAAGAACGCAGGCGGACATCTTTATATAAAATCTTAGTGTAAAAGTATAAATGTAAACAGCATGATTGTTAGCTGTATCCCAGGAGAGAGGAGGACACACTGGCTTCCTTTTAAAGAGCACTTCCTCTCTTCTTTAGGCCCATTAGACACTGATCGTTGCCTGGTTAAATCATTATTATGAGAGTTATTCCGCTTGAGGGAGGGTTTGTTGTCACTTGGGCTTAAAATGACTTATTTTTTCCACACTGGGCATTAATTAGCATTTCATCCCACCTGTACAAATAAGATAATTACATTTGAAAGTATTATTATTATTATTATTATGTATTATTGTGTGTTATTATGTATTATTATGATTGATAATTATGTGTTATGTATTATTATGTGTTATTATGTATTATTATGGTTGATAATTATGTGTTATGTATTATTATGATTGATAATTAGGTGTTATGTATTATTATGATTGATAATGATGTATTATTATGTGTTACTATTTATTATTGTGTATTATTATTATTATTGTCATTATTATTATTATATGTTATGTCTGTGATTCTACGTATTTCTCCTTATTATATGTTTATAACTTTATTGGATGTCTGTATATCTGTTTTCTATTTCTAAATAAATATATTAAATGTTATTTTAAGTCTGTCATTCTGTTTATTTCAAACTGTTGACGTATTTGTATGTATTTAATTGGACTTTAAATGTTTAAATAAATATATTACATTTTAATATTTGTTATGTCTTTCTATCTTTTGAATGTCGCATTTCACCGTGCTTTGCTGTTGCACTTACAGTTGTGTCCATTTCATTCTTATAAAATAGCATAATAATAACAATTAATTTAAAAACTAAGTATAGTATGGAGGTACAATAAAAGGTAATTCAATGAGAACCAAATGTGTGGACATCAAGACACACTTGATCAATTGTTTTACAATATGATGTTATATCCAAATCCACAATTCAGAGAAAAAATTGCAATTAAAAGCAAAAACATTTGTTTGAAAAACCAGGTTTTGCTTTGCTAATGTGAAGAGCATTATCTCATGTAAATTACAATATAATTGCATTTATATATTCTTTTTTAATTTACACAGTTACACAGAAGGGCTCTGCTGTGAAAAGCATTGTCAATGTTCTTTGTTGTCGTTTTAAAAGCTTTTAGTTGGATTTTTTAAAAGTGTGAATCAATTGTGTAACAGTCGCTTAGCAGAAACACAGACAGCATCAAACCACACTTATATATATTAGCTTATTAAGGCTAACACGCCTCAACTAATACCATTTCTGCATAGTTAGCTTTCTTCCTTTTTACTAGCTTTTCACTGGGCAGCTTTTAGTAAAGCTAGTTAGCCTTTTTTGACAACAGAAGCTGCTTACAAAGGTTGATGGAGTACTAAAACCACAACAATATAGTTAGTGTGCTTTACCGTTAGCTAAAAAAGGCGGGAAAAGCTCAGGTAGCTGCAGAGTTGTTCCTTGTTGTCCATTTTGGCGACATGAGTGACGATGTTGTACTATTGAATTAGGCTGAATACAAAAGTTGCTATTGAAGAAGCAGCTTTTGGAAAACTCTGTGGCACTCAATGAATCCAAGCCTAAATATATGACATATAAACAAGAGCTTATATATATTTTTGGCGTCTTGTATGCGGTGGTGGGAAAACCGGCGCTGAAAACAGAGAGAAAACCTGCTTTCATTAATGCCAACCTGACACAAGTAATCACTGTGTCTGCATTTGACTGATGTGTACAGCAGTGCTGGAATTGGGCCGGTACTCACCGGTACGCAGTACCGGCACTTCTGGTTCTGACCCATGGAGTACCGGCACTTCTTGCTCAGTACCGGCATGCTGGCGGTACTCCGGTACTCATGCACCGTGCCAGTACTCAACACTCTCCCGCCGTTCTTATTATACATCCATATATATATATACAGCCGCCCGGTACTCAGTAGATGCGTCATGAGGTGCCGAACGGACATTCTCATCGCTCTAACCGCTGGAGTTTCACAGCGGCTGTCAGCTGTTTACTCCTGTCATTCAAACAGAACGTGCTGGAGAGGGGGCGGGGCTTATCTTCTCCATGTAAATACTGTGGTGGAAACGACTATGTCAAAATTAACCTATTTGACCGTGATTTAATAGTAATACACGTTTCAAAATAATAATAATAATAATAATAATAATAATGCCGAAGTAACAACATACTGAAAACTGTTAGTAAAACCATGTTTTAATGCTTTACAATTGACATACCTAGATGCACGTGTGTTGTGTTTATGCAGTGCAACTCCCACCCAGTGGGTGGCTATGTAGAGTGATAGAACAGAGCAGGCACGCCCCCGAGAGAAGGAAAGCAAGTCACGTCACAAATTAGCATTTCTAAAATGTTAGCGTGGATTAATAAAAGTGCAAAAAGACAGCGGTTGTCGCCGGAAGAAACTTCAAATACAGAGAATGCTGTGCCTGTGTTGGAAATTGTGTCTGATGGGGAGCTTTCTTTGGTTGATCCTCCTGCTCCAAGTTCTAGTGCATTAGCATTAGCACTAGCTCCGCCGCCTCCTCCAGAGCCTCTAAAGTTAGCTGCTGCTGGCGCAACTGCCACCACCAACACCGGGCAAAGCGATGCACCTGACTGCTGGACAACGGACCAGGTGCAATATTTTTGCAAGACCAATGCATGGCTCCTTCTTAAAGATAAGAAGCTAGGATGTCGGATATGCAGAGATGTCAAATCTTTGGGAATACACACTGGACAAGGACTGAAACTGTCAACTGAATGGGGTGAGTGTGCAGTGTCTCATTTCGGTGTTGACAAGGGCAAACAACAAGCTAGCCTGAGAAAAAAAAATCAAAGAACATAAAGAATCACAAGCCCATGTAAAAGCTGCTGACATCCTTACATCTGCTTCACGTGAAACTATTCAACATCAAGTGCAGTCTATGCATAAATATGAATTAGACACCACTATCAGAGTTTTTCGAACGGCATATAAAATTGGCAAACATAGCCGGCCATTCACAGACATGCCAATTGATTTGAATGTACAGAAACTGAATGGGCTGAACGTGGGCAGGGTTTTGCACTCCAATAAAACCTGTGGCGAAATCATCGACCACATAGCTCATGAGCTGAAGAAAAAAATGGCAAAAGACATTACAGAAAACCAAAGAAAACTCTGTGTTTTGGTCGATGAATCTACCACTATTAGTGGTAAAACGGTGCTTGTTGTGTGTCTACGCTCAGCATTAGCTGATGCTGAGCCCGAAACGTTTTTTTGGGAGCTGATCGAGTTGGATGGAACAACGGCTGATGACATCACAAAGGCGTTAATGGAGTGTCTTGGAAGAGATTTTAACGAGGACTTTTTAGGTCAGTGTTTCGTTTCTTTTGCATGTGATGGGGCTTCAGTCATGCTAGGGAAGAGAACAGGCGTTGCTACCCAGTTGTGTAGTAAATTCCCAAGCCTGTTTGTGTGGCACTGCTCCAATCATCGTCTAGAGCTGGCAGTTGGGGATGTGGTCAAGGAGGTCTCAGGGCTCAATCATTTCCAGATCTTTTTTGACAAACTCTATTCCTTGTTCCATGCCTCCCCCAAAAATCAGAGGCAGTTAGCGCAGTGTGCGCAAGCAGTCGGACAGCGTCTCCTGGTGATAGGGCGTGTTTTGTCCATCCGCTGGGTGGCTTCAAGTTAAAGGAGCGTCAGAGCAGTCTGGGAAAACTACCGAGTGCTTCATGATCACTTCACAAATGCTGCAAACGACACGAGCAGGGATTCCAGAGACAGAGCAAAGTACAAGGGCCTGGATGATGTGCTCACATCTGCAACGTTTGTCAGCAATCTGGGACTGATGTACGATGCGCTCACAGAGCTCAGCGACCTCTCTCGGCAACTCCAAAAAAGAGAGATGACACTGCCTACAGCAGATAGGCTCTTAACTCGAGAAATACGAGTTTTTGAATCCATGGTCACCATGCCTGGCCCACACATGACTACAGTTCATACAGCTCTAGCTGAGAAGTCCTTCAAGGGTGTTGCCCTGCGTGAGAATGGCAGGCTTGTACAGATTCATGCAGGTCAGTTTTTCCGCAGTATGGTAGAGAATCTGAGACACAGAATGACTTCCACAACCTCCTCTCATGTCAGCACAAGAGAAATCCCATTACATGGCCGGGAGGCCCGGGACAATCAGCTAATCCAGGACATGAAAGTTATCCATCCTGGAAGTTGGCCTGAAGAGGAGTTAGACGTACAGTATGGGGACGTAGAGGTGCTACGTTTGTGCGAAGTGCTGAAAGTGGACAGAAGAGAGACTGTTCAGGGCTTTCGCGAATACAAGGAAACCAGGGCATCCCGTACACCTGCTGCCATGGAGCCTCTACTGAAAGCAGTCCGAACCATCGCTGTCTCCACTAGTGAGTGTGAGCGGGCATTCAGCTGCATGAACGATATCCTTACTGCAAAAAGGAATGCTCTCTCTGTCAGCCGACTGTCCAGCCTGGTTTTCATTAAATGTATTGGACCATCACTAGGACAGTTCAATCCGGAACAGTATGTGAGGTCCTGGCTGGCAAAGGGAAGGAGAAGTGCTGATGAAAGAGCCTGTCCAGCTCCAGCCCCTGATACTGATGTCCCCAAGGCCTTCTGGAGCCTTTTCTAACAATGTGAAGTATATTGCAAAGCAGCTCACCCAGTGAGAAGACTTTTGGCATAATGTGCCGATTTGTACAGATCCTGGAGATAGAAGGACTTCAGACCAACCAGGGAGTTATCTGATCAGCTTGGTGTTCAATGTAACTCTTTACCATGGCTCAGACTTTGTTACTTGCAGTTACAGTTTCTCATTTTAGATTGTGCAAATTTTGCATTTGTTTTTACATGTTCTTTGTTCATGCTCTTTATCATTTTTCTGAGTTGGAAAGTTAGATTGCATCATAGTTTACTTTATACATATTTGTATTCTTCAGTGGTGAAGTATATTGCAAAGCAGCTCAGCCATGTGAGAAGACTTTTGGCACTTTTTCCTTTTTCGTTTTCTGAGTTGGAAAGTTAGATTGCATTCAAAATGTACAGAAATACTTAATTTTGTTAAAGCTTTTTATAAAAAATGCTTCTGACCAGAGCTTTGTTTCCTTGTCATTAATGTTGAACACCACCAGAGGGGCTCTCACCTGAAAGGTCTCTGCTTCATGTGTCTTCAGCAGAAGATCTAGACTTTGATTGCTATATTTTCAGTTAATATTGACCTTACTGAGCTTTAGCCATATCCGCTGCCTATCATAAAAAATGTTAAGTACAGTGAACCTTTCTAAAATATACAGTAGTAAAGAGACAAACCCACCAGCATTATAGTAGCCAAATTCTTGTTTGTGGGCTGTATATATAAAATTGACTTGAAAAAGTTGCTGATTTTAGAGTACTGGCACCTTTTTCATTCCAATTCAAGCACTGGTGTACAGTACAAGACATCAACAAATATTAACATGCTCACAGCTTTATTTTTAACTGCTATTTTGAAAGAAAAGCCACCAATTGAGAAAAAGAAAGATGCCTTTGTGTGTAGTGTTTGAGAAACAAGGAATGCACGTGCAGTGTGTAACAGATTGTAGGTATTTATACTGTATTTTGGGTGGATAGAAATGGGAGGGGTTGATTATGAAGATGGTGGACAAACAGTTAATTTCTGCTCTGGTTAGCAAACACAGCCGGTTGCACTCTCTGAGCCCGAGAAACGACCAAAATAATAATGGGGAAAGGCTGGAGGAACAGAGGAATTATTAACCTGTTAAGCCCCGAGCCTGTTTTTCAGGTTTCAGGCGCGAAAATGACATGCCCAGAACAAATGACCATATCTTCACTTCTAAAAGGGGTAAATTCATAATATGTTTTCTCAAAGCAATGATAAACCTGTGAGTTGGATGTAGAAGAGTCAGAATCAATATATATATTTTAAATGTTAAAGTAAATTCAGATTGAACATAGTAAAAAAGTGTAAATAATAGTTTCCGTCCAAAGAAAAACATTACTTATAGAGAAAACCATCCTTGGATGATGGGTTAGTAGACTAAAAGCTTTAGGAATCCAAACTATAGCATATAATAAGTACCCTGTATCAAGATTGATGCAAAACAAGTGACATTTGACCTTTTTAGAGAGATTTAGCAAAAATAAATCACTTCTGGGGTCATTTGGGTGCATTTTCCATATGTCTGGCCCCCCTCGGTCGATTTTGGTGATTGACATCTCTTTTTAAACCGTCAGAGCCAATAGAATCGAGGGGAGGTTCCTAAATCCATCTAAACATTACCATTGGTGAATGAGAGTGATGCGCAGCCAGCATCCCCAAAACCGGAAGTTGTCACACTCTCATAGCTCTCATAGCAGCTGAAAACTACTCTTATGGACATAAATGTTATGATGGATTATCAATAATCATTTCAAAGTGACACAGAGACATTGGATTAACCGTCAGCAGCGTTTATATGCCATTGAACACAACTTCTGATCAGAAAACAGCAAAGGTAAGACGTATTTGCCGTTTTGGCCCCGTAAAGTGAAGTTGTGTGTTGTCTTTGCTGGCTTTCGCTGCCGCGAGTTTTGGTCACGCAGTGATGATACTTATACCATTGGTATCTGTGGAATATCAGCTTTCATATGATATCTAGTTTGTGCAGATCCGATGAAGTATACAATATTTCTACCGTGAGTTATGTGCTAAGTGCGTTAGCACTCTTTCGCTTAGAGCTAATTCATAGGCTCGGCGTTAGACTTGTGTTTTGTTTCGGTAAAAATGATTCGTATCGTCAGTTAGCTGAGTTTCTTCCCGTAAAGTGGGTATGACACATTAATAGGTTGTTAAATGTTAAGAAGCCCTGAGACACAGTTTCTTGAAACCCAATTGATAACCCGTTAAATAAGACTAAAAGCCCAAACCAAGCCATTCTTTACCGATGAAAAGTCAAATTGTCTGCTGTGAAACAAGACCTATTGTTACATCAGTCCAAGCTGCACTGCTTTTGCCTCATGCTACTGTAGGCATGCTGATATTAGCACCTGGCTACTGTTTAGCTCACTTTATAAGTAACATGCACATTTGTTGATTGTTCATGTTGTTTGATGAATACTATATTCATATAAAGTGCCCATTTTAACACGTAGTATTAAGACTTTGCAAGTGGAACATTGTGAAAAACACCAGTTTTACTCAGCTTACACATTTTGTTCAGCAAGATAATCTTTACAAATGAGTCATAAATATTGTATTTATTAACATTGTTAAGGGAAAGGGGACATTGCGGATAAAAAGGAAAAAAATTAATAAGCAGACTAACAGTAAATATAGACCGAAACACTCATCAATACAATTCCAATCCACTTTCAAGGAAAAACATATAAATTGCAGTATAGTTAAGTAAGTTAACATAAACAAGCAGTGAAACAACACTCTATGTCTGTCACACTGTCATGGTTTAAACTGGGCTCAGAGGATTTTGCATTAAGAAGAATAACTTTATAATTTGTGGAATTCATCTCCCATTTCTTAAATTGGAGCTGCACTTTGAGGACACAGTGTGGAGAGGAGGAATAACTACAACTGCCAGTAACTCTGCAAATGAACATATGGACATGTGAGAATTGTATTAAGATAAACAAAAATGAACCTTTCTAATAAACAAACATCTAATTTCCATATGTGCAGCAAACAAGCTCCAAGGTCAGATCCTGTTCTCGTGTTGCTACAGAGTGAGCTAATTAGACTTGATACAATTTAGTATGCACGTATAGAGATTTAGGTCATAAAATGACCCCAGGTCTGCTACACACATACAGACTGACTGTATTTTGTTGGTTTGAGTTGTTTGAACTGTGCGATATTGAATTCACACAGTGAGCAATTTGATTCATGCATGGATCACTCTGTTGTTGTGTGCTGTTTGGATGATATAAGAGGTTTTAATTGCTATTTTGTGCAGCTGCTAACATAAGCTGATAGCCTACACTATTTATGTTGTGTTCATGAGAAGGCTATATAGAGTGGTGCAGGAAAGAGTCCTAAAACCTAGAAAGGAGTTAGCATTTTAGCACTTCTGATTCCCTGGTCTTAAAGTCAACAGATTCACGTGTTTTTGGTTAGACGCCTGAAATGAAGGGTGCGTCTCACTTCGGTTATTTTTCATTTCCTCGCTCCTCGGGCTCCGTATCACCGGAAGTTGATTTGTCTGCGCCATCTTGAGTACCGTCCCAGTGGCCTTATTTTTGCCGGAGGATCGAGGAGTGATAACGGAGGAGCGATAATCGAGGAACTACCAGACCATCCTCTGGTGAAATCCTCAGACACTCGCCCCGCCCCCTTACTGTGTATCGCTCACTGATCGGATGATGCAGGCATGCACTGATCTGGCTGCTGTCAGACGATCAGCTGTGCGGAGTCATCACAAACGGACGTCGCTTCACGTGACGCTCCGGAGGAAACAACGTCCCATAGCTCTTAATACTAATTTCCCTGCTTCTCGTGGTTTCCTTGCAGGGACGTGCACAGGTACGGGCTAATGTTGCCCGGGCAACGGCCCGTTTGCCATTTTTGTCTGACCTGCCCCTCTGGAGAGAGTGAGAGGTTTTTTTTCTTTTCTGTTGTGGCCGAATAAACATGATAGGCCTAAGCCCACAATTAGTATAGTAGCGTCTCGCTGCGGGAAACACACCGGAAGTCACCTCTAGTGTCGGATTTTGGAAAATTGGTTTTGAGTTTTCTCATGGCAGTAGTATAGGGGACCAACCAGGGGACTTATCTTCCTCTTGACACCGTCGGTTATTTTCAAAAAAACACCTAAATATACTTGTTGTTGTGCTTCTGTCTTTCTGTGTCGTTTCATCTGTAAACTCCCTCACCGCTCGCTCTCTTTTCTTGATCGCCCTCTCACGGAGAACACTTCACTGTCCCGCTTCATTGTAGGATTTCTGCCATGTCTCTACTTCAGTTTGACCATCTCTGTTATTAAGTGATGGAATACTAGATCAATAAGTAATTAGATACATTACCCTTACTGCGCTCATAAAGAATGATAAGAATAAGAATAATGCGTATTGAACTGGTTTCATTAATGAAATTAAGTGAGAATTAAATGAGTTTATTTAAGATAATTAGTTAGAAGCCCTATTTTATCAGTATGTCTGCACATCAGTTACAATGGTCAAACTACATTAAAACAGAATTGTCCCCATTCTTTCTTTAATAGTTACTAACATTAGATATTTTTAATGAGATATGGACCACAAAACAAAAGATATCCCTGGTCTTCATTTAAAAAATCAAGTCACTGAATGCCTTAGCTTATTTTGTTATGAGATGATGATGTGAATTACTGTTCAAATTAGTTAATATAATAATCGTTTGGTTATTTTATGCATAGCCTAATGTTACATTTATGTGCTTAAGAATGCCTTCAAGAGGAGACTGAAGCAGAGAGAGAGATATCTGAAGGAGGCAGCTAAAAGGACTGCAACTTTGCAGAGCTGGATAAAAGGTGCCAGCAGGGCAGCTTCAGGTGAAGCACTGTGATTATGTCAAGCAACTACATTGGAGTACATAATAAAAAAAATCAGTGATAAATGCAAAGCCTGTATCTGTGCTGAGTGAAGTTCATGTTCTGTTGGGGGCTAACCCCAAGCCTCCAGTTCAGAGCACATTTGAGAGGCTGAATAACGAATTTAGCAGTTGGACATACAAGTCAACTGAGTGTCACTTGCAATGAGTGTTGTGTTTTTATTTCATTAACCTTTTACATTAACAACAAGTTCGCATTTTCAAAAGGTCTTATGTTTTTTTTCGGGAGGGGAGGCCCTTTTTCAGTTTAGAGCAATAGCCCCTCCAAATGTCTGTGCACGTCCCTGTTTCCTTGCGTCTCTCCATGCTTCCCTGGTGGGAGGGACTAGTCGCAGGGAAACGACGCAAGTGCGGGACGCAAGGAATCCATGTACCGAAGTGAGATGCACCTAAAGTCTGTGGTTATTACAAGCGTGTGAGATTATAGACATAAAGATCAGTAACTACTCCTCGTGAAAGTCTGAAGCTTCTAAGGAGCCCTTGTGATGCTGACTTGCGAGTCGTCGGCACTCTGTCCCCCCCCTCCCAGTGAGCTGTGGTGTTCCACAAGGAAGCATATTAGGTCCGTTTACAGGGTTTCCGCTAGGATTTTTTCTCGCCGGTCAAATGTCCGGGCAGAATTTATTTTACCGGACACATTTGAAAATTACCGGTCATATTTCAATAATAATAATAAGAGTTGTGTAGCAGAGTTTCCGTTAGCATGTAATTACCGGACTATGAGCAGATATGCTTCAGTTTAAAACTCAGTTCACGGGGCTCATTTTTATATTGCTTCAGTTTATAATCGTAACAGATCGAAAAATTCAGATTCATTTTTCAATAAATTATTCCACAAACAACAAACAACATAATTATTACATTCAAACAAACTACTTGTAGTAGATAACGTACATTATTCAAAAGTTTACATTAACTTTGAATAATAACACGGGAGAAACGGATGCTCTCTTTTCCCCTCTCCCTCCCTCTCTCTCTGACAGCCCGTCAGTTTCTCATGCAGCTCCTGCAGCTCGCTAAACAGAGGGCGGGGCTTCAGGTGATTATGCAGAGCTGCGTGTCTCGGTCAGACTCAGCAGCTGATCTGATCTCTCTCTCGGGTCCGGTTACACTTCACTCGCGTTTATGTCCATATCGATCAGATCCAGCTCTCCTGATCGGCCTTTATAGAGATCACCGATCAAACTATTAAGAGTGAATATCGGCCGATAATGACCGGCGGCCGATCTATCGGAGCCTCCCTAATTATTACCAGACATTTTGACCGGCAGGTTTTGAATTTACCGGTTTTTAATACATTTTACCAGCTAAAAACCGGTAATTACCGGCTAACGGAAACCCTGGTCCGTTACTGTTCCTAATTTATGTAAATGACATGTCATCAGCATGTGACTGCAACTTGTTCCTGTTCGCGGACGACTCAGCCCTGCTGGTCTCTGACATGAACAGGTTGCAGGTTGAAAAAACCCTCAGCTCCGAGCTCGGCAGAATCTGCACCTGGCTCGCCGATAATAAATTATCATTACACCTGGGTAAAACAGAGTCCATTCTCTTCGGTTCGAAACATAATCTCAGCAAATCCGACGACTTCTCAGTTGCAGTGGGCGACATTATTGTCACAAGTAAGAAGGAAATTACATACCTAGGATCTATTCTTGAGGCAAACCTCTCCTGTGACAAAATGGCATCCAATGTAATAAAAAAAGTCAATCAAAGAACTAAATTCCTATACCGGATCTCCTCTCTGGTAAACAAAAACACCCTGAAAACTCTGGCAGGAGCACTCATTCAAGGGTACTATGACTATGCTTGCACGTCATGGTACCATAGCACCTCCAAGGCGCTAAAAATAAAACTTCAAACATCGCAAAATAAACTGGTCAGACTACTGCTTGACCTTTCATCTAGAACCCACCTCACCTCTGCCCACTTTGACAACCTAGGATGGCTTAGAGTAGACGACAGAGTACAGCTACTTGCAATGGGCCATGGTCTACAAGATCCACTACACCTCTATGGTACCCATGTACATGTCAAAATTCTTCCCAAAGGTCAAGGAATACCATGATCATAACACCAGAGGGAGCTCCACAAATCATGTGAAACCCAGATTTGGCACAAAAAAGGGGGAATACACGTTTCGCAATTATGCCACATCAAGGTGGAACGCTCTTCCCACAACTGTAAAGGAAAGTAAAACTATACTTACCTTCAAAACCTCTCTTAAAGAGCACCTTCGGGGGAGAGCATTGCAAAACTGGCCCCGGTAATGGTACAAATCTCAACCTGTCGTTCAATGGACAGCTTCCCCCCCCCCCCTATCTATGTATATACTCGCATTTTAGACTCTGTTACTAACTGTATATCTGTAGACTTGGTATGTCTTAAATGTCCGGTTAGGATGTATTAGAACGAAATCTAAAATGTAAATTGTAAATAAGCCATCTGTATGTCAAATATGTCTTATATGTCTTAAATGACATGATGAATTGGAAATGGGGGACCCTGATGTAAACAAGACGAAAGTCTTTCTCTGGTCTGCATCCCCTTAACAATTGTATGTTTTGAGCTGTACTGTACTGTACCCAATATACAAGCTGTTAATAAACTTTTCAATCAATCAATCAATAGTTGTATTTCTTGCGCTACCTAACATCCATGAAGGCATCATGACAGAGGGAGGGCTGTCACTTGCCCCGCCCCCCGAAGCAATATCAGGGTCAAAAGTCTGAAAGCGAAAAAAATGATCTGAAGGCAAAAAATAATAATCTGAAAGCGAAAAAAAAAAATTTGAAACTGAAAAAAAAAAATCTGAAACTGAAAAAAAAAAAAAATTCAAATATCAAAATATGTATAAAAGTGAAATATGAAAATAAATATTTTATTCAAAAAAAATTGCTGAACTGAATCAAAATAATATTCAACCTGAAAAATTATTTCAAATACTTTTTTTTGTTTTGAATACAACATTGTATTTTTCAAAGTTCAGGATGAAAACTTGGACTTTCAAATAAATTGTATTTTTTTGAATGATCAAAACTTATGACCCTGAAATAGCTCCATACGAACGGAGCTTCAACCCTGGACTTCCTATTCCATAGAAGCAGTGCTTCGAAGCTTGCTTCAAATCACGTGACATGTGACGTCCGAACCAGCAACTGCTTCATTTCCTGAATGAATCAACTCACTGGTTCGCCATCCAATCAGGTGATTCAATGCACTGCCTCGTCTCGATTCTGACTGGTTGAAACTGTTTGAATTTGAGCGTCACTTAGTAAGTGACACTTTATAACCGCTCAAAAAAATGCACAATTTGGCAATCTGTGGGATTGTCGTCGTAGTTTGCCTTGTTGCTGTTGATTTGTTAGTATTGCGTTTGGATCATTATGGAGCCAGCCAGGAAGAGAGGTCGTTCTGAGATGTGGGATCACTTCAATCTGATTGCGCATGATAAGGTAGGTCAACTACAGTATTATAGCTATGGTTTATCTCAAATCTATATTAAGTAGCATTAAAGTACAATTATGTATATGAACCAATGTAGCCATTAGGCTATAGCTTTATAGACTGAAATTGCATTTTTATTTACAAATGCCTTTCTTTACAGGTCCAGTGCTTGGTGTGTTCAACTGAACTGAAGTATCATGGGAATACTTCCTCCATGATTAGGCACTTCACTGCCAAACATGGAGCTGCTGTGAACCAGGGGAACATACATGGTATGTATTATATTATTATTAACTAGTAACACTAACACACTATGCTATGACTGTATTCCATGACTCACAAGTCTGCTTCCTTTGAGTGCAATTTCACATAAATCCTTATTTGCTTTTTTGGGTTTTGTTTTTATTCTTTATGTCTTTATTTCTTTGTCTTAGTGGACCGGAAGCGAGAGCTGGATGGGGCTCTTGTGAATATGGTGGTGAAAGACTTGCAGCCTTTTTCCATCGTGGATGACTGTGGCTTCAAGGAGCTTGTGGCCTTGCTTTATCCTAGATACACTCTTCCATCCAGACGGGTTCTAAAGGAGATGGTGGTCAAGCGCTATGAGGAGGAGAAGACGAAGGCCAAGGCTGTCATGCAGAGGGTAGAGGCTGTGAGCCTGACTGCTGATATGTGGACCTCCATTAATATGGACGCATATCTAGCCGTGACCTGCCATTATGTGGATGACTCTGCGAAGCTGGCCACAGTGCTTTTGGGAGTGCTGCCTTTCCCTGAAGCTCATACAGCGGTTAACATCACTGCTGCAATGAGGTCTCTCATGGAGGAATGGGGCACTGAAGGCAAAGTGACCTCAATTGTGACGGATGCAGGAACAAATATGGTTGCCTCTGTCAGAAGTTTAAATCTAAGACATGCACTTTGCTTTGCTCATTCACTAAATTTAGTGGTGAAGAAATCTCTGGATGCAACTCCTGGCCTACAAGACCTACGCACAAGGGCTAGAAAAGTAGTCACGTTCTTTAAAACCAGCACAACAGCAAAAGAGAAGCTCAGAGAAGTTCAGGAGCAGATGAATCGCCCTGTGCTGAAGCTTATTCAGGAAGTGGACACCCGCTGGAACAGCACCTACCTAATGCTGCAACGCCTTTTCAAAGAGAGGCAGTCAGTGGGGGCAGCTCTTGCGACGCTGAAAACAGATGTGAGACCTCTGTCCTCTGAGGACTACAAAACAGCAGATGCATGCCTGCAATTGCTCTCCCCCTTTTTCCAGGCAACAGTGGAACTCTCAGAGGAGAAGAGAGTCTCAGGATCCAAGATCATCCCAATGACGAAAATGTTAATGCTATACTTGTATGACACAATTGGAAAAACAAGCCACGACACAGCAAAACTGGGGACAGAACATGGTGTCAAATATGCAAAATAAGTTTGACACCACCGAGAGCCAAACTGCATTGACCCTGTCAACACTGTTGGATCCTAGATTCAAAACTATTGGATTCTACAATCAAGTACAGGCAGCGGCATCAGTTAAACGACTGACAGCATTTTGCACACAACTGAGGAAAAACGCACAACCTGACACACTACAGAGAACAGCCCTCCACATCAGCTCAACCGGCACCAGCAAATGTTGACAATCCATCATCCACAGGTAATGTTATAAATAGTTAATTGATCAAATGCAGGACAAAATAAGTATAAGTAAAAAAGAATACACATTGAAACCTTTCAGTACTGATGATTACAGTCATGTTTGTCTTTCAGGCCTTAACCTTTGGGAAACTCTGGACAGAGATGCTTCTGAAGCGAGGACGGCAAGGAATGCCACAGCAGATGCTACAGTGGAGGTGCAGCGGTACATGACTGATCCACCGCTGGAAAGATCGAAAGACCCACTGGCATACTGGGTGGACCATCAAAATGTGTATCCCAATCTGTTCAAACTGGCGAACAATTTGTATGCATGCCAGCATCATCGGTTCCATCTGAGCGAGTGTTTTCAAAATGCGGGGAAATTGTAAGCAAGAAAAGAAATCGGCTCAAGCCAAAAACTGTTGAAAAAATAATGTTCCTGAATAAAAATCTTTGAGTGTTCCCCATCCCACATGAACACCCCCTGCCAAAGTTACACAAGCGCACCATAATCTATGCCATATTTTCCCACAACCCTCTCCTCAATAACACAATACACGCATTCATCCATCTTTATTTGTAAATGATATTCATGATACATACAGTTTATTTATATATTTATATTTATTTATAGTTCTGTATATATACATATGTATTTATAGTTCTATATATATATATATTTATTTATAGTCTATATATACTATTTATTTATAGTTCTATATATATATATTTATTTATAGTTCTATAATATACATATGTATTTATAGTTCTATATATATTATTTATTTATAGTTCTATATATATATTTATAGTTCTATATATACATATTTATTTATAGTTCTATATATACATTTATTTATAGTTCTATATATAATATATATTTATAGTTCTATATATACATATTTATTTATAGTTCTATTATATATATGTTCTATATATATAATATTTATAGTTATAGATATATATATATATTATTTATAGTTCTATATATATATTTATTTATAGTTCTATATATATATATTTATTTATAGTTCTATATATATACATATGTATTTATAGTCTATATATATATATTATTTATATTCTATATATATACATATGTATTTATAGTTCTATATATTATATATTTATAGTTCTATATATATATTTATAGTTCTATATATATACTATTTATTTATAGTTCTATATATATATTTATAGTTATATATATATACATATGTATTTATAGTTCTATATATATATATATTTATTTATAGTTCTATATATATACCTATTTATTTATAGTTCTATATATATATTTATTTATAGTTCTATATATATACATATGTATTTATAGTTCTATATATATATATATTTATTTATAGTTCTATATATATATATTTATAGTTCTATATATATACATATTTATTTATAGTTCTATATATACATATTTATTTATAGTTCTATATATATATATATATTTATTTATAGTTCTATATATATACATATTTATTTATAGTTCTATATATATATTTATAGTTCTATATATATACATATGTATTTATAGTTATATATATATTTATTTATAGTTCTATATAATACCTATTTATTTATAGTTCTATATATATATATATATATATATGTATTTATAGTTCTATATATATACATATGTATTTATAGTTCTATATATATATATTTATTTATAGTTCTATATATATACATTGTTTTATAGTTCTATATATTTATTTATAGTTCTATATATATATATTTATAGTTCTATATATATATATTTATTTATAGTTCTATATACATATTTATTTATAGTTCTATATATATATATATATTATTTATAGTTCTATATATATACATATTTATTTATAGTTCTATATATATATATTTATAGTTCTATATATATACATATGATTTATAGTATATATTATATATATATTTATTATAGTTCTATATATATACCTATTTATTTATAGTTCTATAGTTCTATATATATATTTATTTATAGTTCTATATATACATATGTATTTATAGTTCTATATATATATTTATTTATAGTTCTATATATATACATATTATTTATAGTTCTATATATATTTTATTATAGTTCTATATATATACATATTATTTATAGTTCTATATATATATATATATTTATTTATAGTTCTATATATACATATGTATTTATAGTTCTATATAGTTCTATATATATATTTTTATATTCTAATATATATACATATTTTATTTATAGTTCTATATATATATTTATTTATAGTTCTATATATATACATAGTTAATTTATAGTTCTATATATATATATATGATTTATAGTCTATATATATACATATGTATTATATAGTTCTATATATATACATATATTTATTTATAGGTCTATATATATACATATGTATATTAAGAGTTCTATATATATATATATATTTATTTAGTAGTTCTATATATACATATGTATTTATAGTTCTATATATATATATTATTTATAGTGTCTAATATATATATACACTATTTAGAATTTATTTATACCTATTCCGACACAATTGTCCAAGTGGTTCGACTGCTTCAAATCACGTGACATGTGACGGGTCGAAACAGCAACTGCTTCATTTCCTGATGAATCACTATGACTGGTTCTACGGTCCATTCAGGCGATTCAATGCACTGCCTCGCTCTCGATTCTGACCGGTGACAGGTTGAAAACAGTTTCAAATTTGAGCGCTTCAACACTATATGACCGCTCTAACAATGCGCAATGTGTGGGTTGTTGTCGTAGTTTGCGTTGTTGTGTTGAGTTGTTGTTGGTATTGCATTTGAATTGGATAATTATAGAGCAAGCCAGGAAGAAAGATAGGTCGTTATGGCTCGTGAAACACTTCGAAATGTGGAGAAGCTGTGAACAAAAAGACAATGAGTAATATAATAACACTTCAATGGTCTAAGGAAGAGATAGCCCAGTGGATAGAGCCGGCGGCCAGGATGCAGCGATGTCCTCCGCGCAGCTGGTTCAAAGCCCGGAATAGTTAAACTTGTAATCATTGCTTTTCAACTTTAATACTTTAATGACTGATAAAAGGCCCTCTCCGCCCAAAAACATGTCTTGCACTCTCTAGTCTCTTCTCAATAACCCAATACACACAATTATCAATCTTTAATTGCAAATAGAACATGATATTCAGTCTTAGTGTGTGTGTGCATTGAATATTTTTCAAGGCAAAGATACGTTAAACCCACTGCAGCCTTGCACTTCGCCAGGAGAGGTCGCTGTAACTGAAGCTTCGAGAAATGAACCTATTTCCGAAACAATTGTCCAAGTGGTTCGACGCTTCATTCAAAGCTTCATTTTGCCATCACTACTAGCTCCTGTAGTCCGAGGTAAACGCTCCAGAAGAAAGAGCACACAGTCCATTCGGAGGTTTATCCAGACACACAGATGATGGATCAGTAGAGCTGGAGCTCACACACACTTTCTCAGGAACACCAAGAGAGAGAGAACCGTAGCGAGCTTCTTCTTCTTCTTCTTCTTCTTCTTCTTCTTCTTCTTCTTCTTCTTCTTCTTCTTCTTCTTCTTCTTCTTCTTCTTCTTCTCTCGGTTTTTGGCGGATTGCAAACAGCTTTCAGGTGCATACCGCCACCTACTGTACAAGAGTGTGTATCACCATATCCAGGAGTGCACATAACTGGTACGCAGGTTATGTGCGTAATCTGAAATGCGTACCGTCACTTGAGTCACAAAGCGCATTTGCGTACCGACGTACTTGTGAAGCTTTTCCAGAAGGCGGTTAGATCACCGGACGACAGAGTCGGGTCTCCGTGTACACAGACAGGGCTGCTGGTAACGTCGGTCTGTACAACGGAATTGTGCCAAAACTACGCCAACCGGCTACGGAGGGAGACTTCCCCCCCCCCCCCCCCCCCCCCCCTTCACTGGAGAACTGCGCTACAACAGCTGATCACAACGTTCACACTCTGTGGTCACGAAGTACTCCACTAGCCCCCCCCCGTCGACTTTCCTGAAGTACTCCCCCGTTGATAGAAATCAACACGTAATTAATTAAGACCCCACGGTTTGATGACTGATAGGTGTGTGGGTTGTCTTTCATTTTGACACGCAGAAAAATGTTATAATAAACATAGATACTGTATGTTAAATGGATATATCCGCCTTCTTTCATTTATCTTTCCATTCCCACAACAATATGCATAAATAAATGGCATATTTTGACATAGTTCGAATGGTGATTAATCATGATAATTAATTTTTAAGCTGTGATTAATCTGATTAAAAATTGTAATCGTTTGACAGCCCTAATATAAATATCGTATGGTGTTAGTGAAAAATTGCACTATAACTTAAGCTGAAGCTAACAGTAATAACTATAAGATTGATCTGAAATAAATAAGTGTACTAAAACAAATTCCAATAACTGTATTGCATTGTTTTCTTATGCGCAATTACTTCATACGGTCTAGTTCTCTTTTTCGTCCTGCATTATTGTGCCCCCCTCAGAAAATAACTGGCCCCCAGTGGCCCCCCCAGTCAAATTGGTCTAGAACCACCACTGCTTGCTTGGAACAATCTTCAGCAAGAATTGAAACTGAGCAATTTCATTCCTCTGCATGTTTTTAAAAGCTAGGCTAAATGAAATGCTCGTTGATACTATGGGCACTTGTAAATGTCTATAACTATGTAAATGTATCCTGTAAATATAATGTATAATGTCCTTTATTGTTTTATGTTTCATGTGGAACCTATATGCTGCAGGTCTCCCTTGAAAAAGAGATCTAGACTCATTAAAACTACCCACTTCTCCGGTACATAGAAACCCTGCTCCACTTTGTCAAACCATTCAACAGACAGAAGGGTGCCACGGTGACCATTGTCAGGGGAATGATCATCACTTAACCCCTGTCTAGCCACCATCTTCCATACCCTGTCATGTAGAATTTTCATTGGCTGTTCCCCCTTCCCATCTTTTGCTCTCTTCACTTAAAGAGTCTTGTCATTTGTTTGATCGAGGTCAGATTGTCTTAAGCACTCATTGGTGCAGGTTTATCTGTCCTTCCAGCTGGGAATACGATTGATTAAGATTGATTCTGTTAAATGCTATAACTCTTTATTAAATAACACAGCTTTGGTTAAAGCTTGTATATTTGTTATTTTATTACCAGAAGGTGATTAAGTGTGGAATTTCCACCACAGCGACCTCACAGTTTTGCTTTACTTTCTTTTGCTGCGTAAACCTTACTACTCTACAGTCACATATTCCAAACTATCAACACATTTGCATGCCAAAGCAAATCATAAATATGCAAAATGAAATTGCATACTATAGTTTAAAGATGGCTGCCTAGCTGGTGCGGAGGTGAAAAACACGCTGCAAACAATTGAGTTATTTTGTAGGAATCCGGGAACTGAGAGTGTAACAATAGGGCGGGTTGACCTGCGCAAATAATTTTTTTATTTACAGAAGATAAAGAAAAACGAAAGGGAAATGTCAACACGGTTCAGCCAGAAAGAAAAACAGAAACAGGCCGGCACAATGAATCCAGCCTGAGGCAAAAATACCTGAGGAGGGAGGGGAAGGCCTCTCTGAAATATTAAATAAATCAGAGAATTCCGCATGGAAAACTGCTGGGAATTTTGGACTATTGAAGGAGGAAATAAACGACTTGAGAGAAGGCTTCGGAGAGCTGAAAATAAGAGCGGATGCAGCAGAATTAAGATCGCAGAAAATGAAGACCGTTGAAAATCGGTATGACAAAAGTACTCCTTCACAGTTTACGCATGCAAAAGCAACTGGAAAATAAATGTGAGGAACTTGAAGGCCGGGAACGACGGAACAACCTGAGGATTTATTCAGTGCCCGAAAAATGTGAGGGAAATAGCATGATGGACTTTGTGGGGAAACTTAATACGCGAGAAACTGGATGTGAGCGGCGAAATTCCCATTGAGAGAGCGCACCGGGCAACGGGGCATCTCACTGGGCACAGCGACCGTTCCCAGATCAATAATAGTCCGCTTCCAAAAACTACAACGTGAGGCAAGGGCGCTACAAGCCGCCGGGCAAAGAAGGACATTAGGGTTGAAAGATTGCAGGATTTCTTTGATGAGGACTTCACCACCCAAGTGTTCAGGAGCGCGCAAAATACAGACAAGTAAGGAAGCAGCTCCAGGAAAGAAACATCAATCCCGCATTCTGTTCCCTGCTAAACTGAAATTATTCGAGAAAAACGGAAAAGTCAGGGTGTTTAACAACCCACAAGATGCGGCACAGGGTCTACCTGGAGTATGGTTGTCAGCATGGAGAGTCCAGCAGGAGAACCGGACTTGGAGTCTACTCTTCAGGCTCCATTGCAGACTGCAGACACACCGATCCAGGAACGCGGAGAACCCCCAGGATGTGAGCTGATGTCGGACGTAAAGACATTAATTGACTCGCTTGATCGCATGAAAGAGCAAAGGAATGAACAGGTATGTGTGGAGGGAGTTAGACTGCAGACGTACATGGAAAACAATAACAACACATAAATGACTGAGCCACTCGGAATCTTTTCCAGATTTGACAACACAGAGTATAACATGTACAATTTTGATTATGATATCGATTCAGAGAATCATGTGTTTAATCATATAAGTGACTCGTGTAAATATTATACCGATGATCAATTTAATGAACAATGTTGGACTTGAAAATACATTTTCTTTAATACATTTCAACTGCAGGAGTCTGTATGCAAACTTGAATAAGATCACTGAATACCTACATACATTTCAAAGTAAATTCAAGAGGTAATTTCCATATCGGAGTCTTGGCTAAATAAAGACGAAGTCACTGATTTCCAAATTGAGGGTGTACGTGCTACACCATATCAACAGAACCAATAAGAGAGGAGGGGGTGTGGCTCTGTATGTGGACAGCGTCCTAAAATGCACACTGGTTAAAAAATGTCAATTGTGACTGGATGATTTATGGAATGCATAACTATAGAAATTGAAAATGGAAAGGAAGAGAAAATGTTGTTGTGACTTGTGCATATAGAGCACCAGGATCAATGTAGAGTTTTTAAAGATAGTTTAGGAGTATTAATGGGATGGCCTAAATGAAAATAAAACATGTATTATTTGTGGGGATTTTAACAATCGATCTTCTAAATGTATCTAAAACACAAAACAACTTCTGATTTCCTGGATGCTTTGTACAGCAGGGGGCTTTATCCCTAATCACTAAGCCCAGTAGAATAACATCAACTTGTGCAACATTGATCGACAATATCTTTACAAATGTCATGGAAAAACAGTGCTAAGAGTGGGCTAATAATCAACGACATAAGCGAACCATTTACCTGTATTTGTAGCATATGATTGGCAATTCAAGAAAAAGAAGGAAGAGACTTGCAGTAGATATGTCAGGGTAAGGACTGCTGAAGCAAAAGACAAATTTAGGAGTGACCTCTTAAAAGGAAGAGTGGAGAGGGGTTTATGTAGAAAGATGTACATGCTGCATATGAGTCCTTCCTAACAATCTACATATCACTGTATGACAAACATTGTCCCACTGTACTCCGTACATATAAAGGTACTTATCATCAAAAGCCTTGGATAACCAAGGGCTTACAAAATGCTTGCAAGAAGAAAAATAACCTTTATAAAGACTTCATAATATTTAGGACAAAGGCAATTGAAAAGCAATACAAGGCATATCAAAATAAGTTGACAGTTATAATGAGACAAGCAAAAAGAGAATATTATAATAATATGTTAAAAGAAAAGAAAAATGATATCAAGGGCACATGGAAAATCTTAAATAATGTTATTGGAAATAAATCTGTATCCACTGGCCTGCCAAGTCACTTCATTGATGACAAAAATAAGGTTGTAAAAAACATGAATGAAGTGGTACATGAATTCAACTCTTTTTTTGTAAATGTCGGACCTAATCTTGCAAAGACTATTCCAAAACAACACGATGGGCAAAAAGAGGATGGCGGAATTGGGGGAAGTAAAGTGTTGCAGTCAATGTTTCTGGGAGAGATAAACGAAATTGAAATTAGATCCACTGTAGACAAATGCAAAAATAAGACTTAGTGTGTACTTAGTGTTAGTAGTCATGTTTTGTGGCAATTATTGTACATTTGGTTTTGCGTACCATGAGCGGGACAAATACAAATGAAATGAAATGAAATCTATGATCTCAATGGGACCAATCTCGTTAAATAAAGGTTTGAAATGAAATGAAATGAAAGTATTTAAGTGGAACAGGATTGATTGGAAGAATGTAAAACAACGTAAACAACACAATGGTATAATTCCACAAGTGCTGATAGGATGATATGGTCAGGGGTGCACATAACTGGTACGCAGGTTATGTGCGTAATCTGAAATGCGTAGGCTACCGTCACTTGTGAAGCTTTTCCAGAAGGCGGTTAGATCACCGGACGACAGAGTCGGTCTCCGTGTGCACAGACAGGGCTGCTGTTAACGTCGGTCTGTACAACGGAATTGTGCCAAAACTACGCCAACCGGCGGCGGAGGGAGACACTCTCTCTCCCCCCCCCCCCCCCCCCCCCCCTTCACTGGAGAACTGCGCTAAAACAGCACGATCTATTGATCCAATTCTATCAGCTTCCCAGTTACACAGGGACGTGGGAAGCCAGTCAGAGTTGGGGGTGCGTGCAGCGCAGGGCCGCCCCTGGCCAACTTGGGGCCCCAAGCGACATTGTGAGATGAGGTCCCCCGCCCCACCGATATGAGTAAAAAAAATGTTTTTGGAAACAAAATAGGCTACTTTGCAAATATAATTCCTATTTATTATTATTACCACAGTTACTTTTTTGTAACTGTGGTAATAATAATAAACTGTGGTGCGGAGGGGAGGGGCTGCGAGTGGATCCTCGCAGTTTTTCAGGTTGATATGTGAAGCTCATTAGCTAGCCAACATGTATTTAGCAAATGTTTAGCAAAATATTAGAAGTGAGGCGACTAGTCTAACGTTAGGTCTACTGTAATAGCCTCACTTTTAATAGTTTGCAAAACATTAGCTAGCACTAGTGTTTTGCAGTTGCTAGCAATTTATTGGGATTTTATGCTAGATAGACAGGCATTGGTTTGATATAATAAATTAAGCATTATTGTTAGTTAAGCATGTCAGCCTGCAGCCCCACTTCTTGTCCCTCTCTAACTCATAGCAGATGGCTGCACTAAAGAAAAGGGCACAGAGAGGAAACCAGTTGTAAGATGTTTAAAAGTTCATTAAACATAATATATGCTTAAATGCATTTCAAAGAAGTTGTGTTGGAGTTTGTGTTATTCTACATTTTGACACCAAGATTTTCTGATTTTACAAATGCAAATGTGTATCGGTTCCAAATATCGGTTATCGGTCTCCTTGAATACTAATAATCGGTATCGGCCTTGAAAAAGCCATATCGGTCGAGCTCTAATTACAACAGCAGTCAAATAGGGCTTTCCACTGTGCACTATCTCTACCTCTGCACAACACAACTGATGGTCTCAAACACATTCAGAAGGCAAGTCATATTACACATTGACTCTTGACAAGGCACACCTGTTAATAGAAAACCATTCCAGGTGACGACCTCATGAAGCTGACTGAGAGAAGCCAAGAGTGAGCAAAGCTGTCATCAAGGCAAAAGGGGCGACTTTGAAGAATCTAAAACAAAAATCATATTCTTGATTTTTTTAACACTTTTTTGTTAACTAGATAATTCCATATGTGTTCTTTCATAGTTTTGATGTCTTCAGTGTTAATCTGCAAAGTAGAAACAAATTAAAATAAACAAAAAACATTGAATGAGAAGGTGTCCAAACTTTTGACTGGTACTGTATATAAAAAATACACATATTTGAACATTTAGCAGGTTCCCTCATCCATAATCATTTATACAAGCGCAACTTTGAACATGTCCAGCAGTAAAATGCAACATACAAAATAATCATGAAACAACATAAATTAAACACTTACAGGGAACGTTTTACTGCACCATCATTACTGTTACATAAGAAGGTGCCGTCAAATGTTCTGTTAATACTTGCATACTTTTACTTAAATAAGGTTTGAATGCAGGATTTTTATTTGTAACAGTATTTTCATTCTATACTGTAGGCGTAGTGTATCTGTGAACGATCCCAAATACAATTCATTGTTTACATTGCGGCTAGTGCTACGACAGAAGAAAAAACCCTTTTACATTTTGAACTGGAAGTGGAAAGGGGCTGGGCTACATGAGGTGACTTGAGCCAACAGAAATACACAATAGGTGGGACTAAGAAAGATAATGTGAAAATATAAAAACAAAGGCATTCATTAGGGCTGCAAAATGTCTCCCATTGTAATGGTGATGAGGTTTTTAAATGCTAACACTTAACTGTTTCTTCTGACTGTGTTTCCTGTTTCCTGCAGACGTCCAGCAGCTGGTGGTGGTTAAAGAAGAGCTTCTCCCTGACCAGCAGGAGTGGAGTACCAGTCTGGACCAGGAGGACCCAGAGCCCCCCCCACACATTAAGCGGGAACAGGAGGGAGAGCAGCTTCAGGAGCTGGAGGAGGCTGATATCACCAAGTCCACTTTCACTCCTGACCCTGTGAAGAGTGAAGATGATGAAGAGAAACCTCAGTCCTCTCAGCCTCATCAAAGACAAACTGA
This sequence comes from Gymnodraco acuticeps, assembly GCF_902827175.1. Taxonomy (NCBI): domain Eukaryota; kingdom Metazoa; phylum Chordata; class Actinopteri; order Perciformes; family Bathydraconidae; genus Gymnodraco; species Gymnodraco acuticeps. Next base: position 1,611 of record NW_022992214.1, on the reverse strand, counting down.
ACACATGGAAACAGAAGCTGATGGAGATGACTGTCGAGGACCAGAACCAGCCAGGAACTCAGATCCAGAGAGCAGTTTACAACCAAATACTGAGGACCACACTGAAGACTCTTCTGAACCTGACACTGAAGACTCTTCTGATTCTGACATTGAAGACTCTTCTGAACCTGACACTGAAGACAGTGCTGATTGGAAAGAGACCAGAGAACCTGCATCAGGCTCAAACTCACTGAAAAATAGACATGAATCTGTCAGTGATCCACGTAGTGCTGAAAAGAAACCATTCAGCTGCTCAGTCTGTCAGAAAGCTTTGTCACAGAATGGACTTTTAAAGAGACACATGAGAGTCCACACAGGAGAGAAACCATTCAGCTGCTCAGTCTGTCAGAAAGCTTTGTCACAGAATGGACTTTTAAAGAGACACATGAGAGTCCACACAGGAGAGAAACCATTCAGCTGCTCAGTGTGTCAGAAAGCTTTTTCACAGAGTGGAAATTTAAAGATACACATGAGAGTCCACACAGGAGGGAAACCATTCACCTGCTCAGTGTGTAAGAAAGCTTTTTCAGAGTGGAAATGTAAAGAGACACATGATAATCCACACAGGAGAGAAAAAATAGATCTGCAAAGTTGGTGACAAAAGATTTAAATGGCGTAATCGTTTAAAAAGACCAAGTGTGTTGGTAAGCAGTGACGTGCGGTGAGGTTCATGGCTGGTGAGGTATTATCCGAGGCAAAGGCACTCTACAGTTGGATGTGTTTACTTTCCATATCAGCTTTTGAAAGTCAAATGTATAATGTGTAGGGCAGACTATGAAATGGTTTTTAGTGTCTGTGATGTTTTAAGTGGATTGAGGTTAAATAAAAGCTATGTTTGAGCATGTGTTTTATGTCTATCTGTTTGCTCAGTGAGGAAACCATTGCATCAGATGGGCAGCTCTTCGCTCCGCAGCATGTGGTGGAGATCCATTCTGAATGGGGCGGCAGTAGTTTTTGTAAAGTGGTAAATTACAACATCTTCTGAGGTGGTTTTGGATACTGATTGCTAAAACGTACTTCCTTCAGACAGCTGTCAGACACATCACACAGAGCAAAGTGCAGTGTCAGTGATTTGTGTCTAAACAGATGACCATCTTTCATGTTGAAATGGATTTACACCGGCTGTTAAAGTAATTGAAAAATAACCTTGCTGTCAGAGGATGGCTAACAGAACCACAAGACTGCTTTTCTATTGTAATGTCGTTTTCTGTAGCCCAAGATACGGAAACAATTTTGTGTAAGAGCAAAGAAAGCAAACATAATTATTACTGTAGGAATTTCTCATAAGAAATGCACTTACAGTACAATACATGTAGCTTTTGCACCAACAAAACAACCACCCACAGATACAATACATAAGTGTATGGTTACCATCCACTTGTAGTGTAGAAGGAGAGGTGCAGGAGGCAACTGCTAGTTTTTCATACAGATGTAACACTTTATCTGGATCAAGAAAGCCTTTGTTATATATAAACTACATTCCAAACATCCCACAAAAGTCAGACCAATACTAGGATACTGTTAAAACTAAATATATATGAAAAATCTTAGAACTGTAAAATGTGTTGATCA